>NW_026608083.1:0-90062 GCF_029499605.1 Hyla sarda
TTAGCCAAAAGGCCGAGAAGCGATAACCGTGAAAGGGGCGGGCCCAACAAGGTGCCCTTCATGGGCACTATCACTGCTTGCTGTCAGGGAGGCTGCCAGACAATTTTCCATGCACACTCTGGGCTGGGGGGCAGTCAACCACCAGTACACACAGCAGAACCTAAACCCATACCATTATTGCTAAGCAGCAAGACAGGGGCCCATTGCACTCCCACGGGGCCTTTTTAAATGCAATCCATAACCCGGATTTGCCAGGAACCCTTCTTACTCCTCCTACTTGCATGTGACACTGGGCTTAGGATCTGCATAGGAAACACACACACAAGCACACACCTACCTTTGTTGCCTGCAGATGCCTCCTTGGCTGTCCCCAAACGGTATCAAACCAACACCCACGGGAAGCTGTAAGCATAGAGGACATGCCTGCACCCCATTGGACTTACCTGTGTGGGTTAAATCCGGGTTATTTGACAACCTATGGCGGTGATGGTTCTGCTCAGGCAGAGCAGTGCTGATGCTCCTCATAAAGCTGTCGCTGCTGTGAAGGTTCTAGGTGACATCACAAATCCCTATGGTTACATACACAACAAAGCTGGGTTGTTGTTGTTTACACTCTGCAAGGCCTGTGGAAGTGAGTGACATCATAGCACTGTAGTTCTGAGGGTTCTAGATGGATGCAACAATCTCCTGTTGCTTCTATGAAGGCCATAATAGACGACATCACCAAACAGCTCCATAGTCACATACACAGCAAAGGAGAGATGTTGTTTACACCTAGTGATGTCAGTGGTATTGAGTGACATCACAGCACAGTGCTAAGGCTCCTGGGCCTGGACACAGCAGCAGGCTGCAATATCTCAACGGAGAATACGTTTATATATATGTGTGTGTGTGCGCGTATATATATATATATATATATATATATATATATTTCTCCGCCGAAATCACTTTTAAACCCATTTCCACCTTTTTTTCCCTTCTCTTCCTCTTACTTTTTTTTCACGTTTTTTTACGTTTTTCTCCTTTTCGCCTCTTTTCTGGGCATATTATTCTTCTTTTTCTTCTTTTTTTTCGTCTAATGCATACCCCATCAGTGCAGCAATGCTTATTCAATACCGCCAGCAGATGGAGACACTGGGGGATAATTTTCTAAGGATTTATACTGATTTTTCCTGTCTGAATTTGTCGCACAGAAAGTTGCAGGCCAAATATGTGTGACATTTCTGCGACTTTAGCTTCTAGAGCATTTTTACAACATTATACATAGGTGCTGAATACATAAAAAGCGACTGTTCAGCGACAGACAAGTCGCATCGGCTGAAAGTAGGCCAGAATGTCAGTCCATGTTGGAGCAGGTTTAGATACAGTCTAAAGTATAGATCTCAAAGTCTGTGCACAGAATTTAGCAAGGGCCTCGCACCTTCTGATGCATCAGGTAGGTGCACAATAGCATAGCCTAACCCTCTGTACTTTGGTCTATATTGATGCGGGACATAGACAGCCAGCTGATGACCAATCCATTAGTGCAATGGATGGCTGGAAGCATTTGTCTTTGCCTTTGCAATACCACAGAAGCAATGCATGGTCAATGTACAGCAATGACACACCTGTGTGAACAGCCAGGAGACCCCCCCCCCCCCCCCCCATGTTATGTTACATAGTTACATAGTTAGTACGGTCGAAAAAAGACATATGTCCATCAAGTTCAACCAGGGAATTAAGGGGTAGGGGTGTGGCGCGATATTGGGGAAGGGATGAGATTTTATATTTCTTCATAAGCATTAATCTTATTTTGTCAATTAGGAACATTCAGCACCCACCCGCTATCAAGGCAGCTGCCTATCATGTCATGCCCTACCTGCACAGGTGTGCTGGCTACTCAAATGATCCAATTAAGGAGGCCATTTAGTCAGCAGCAGCAGAAGTCCTGTGCCTGGACGCTCCAACAGTGGCCAGACACAAGCAGAAGCAGAAGCAGCAGAAGCAGCAGCAGCACCACCTTTTGTTTTTTGGCTGCAGCAGCAGCAAGGCCCACAGGGCTGGCTAGCTGGCTAGCCAGCAAGCAGGTAGCAATGAAAGTAGGAATCTTTCTTTTTAACCCTGTAAGGGGGTGGTGCACTGTACCCGAAGATACTGCCATATCGGGTCAATGCATAGGGCGACGGAAGCAAGCTTCGAAATCGGCCCCCGTTCTCAAAAATCCATTTAATATATGGTCCCCAGATAGGGGACGTATCAGATATTAAACTGATAAGAACAGATACTACACTTGATCTTAGCCAAAAGGCCGAGAAGCGATAACCGTGAAAGGGGCGGGCCCAACAAGGTGCCCTTCATGGGCACTATCACTGCTTGCTGTCAGGGAGGCTGCCAGACAATTTTCCATGCACACTCTGGGCTGGGGGGCAGTCAACCACCAGTACACACAGCAGAACCTAAACCCATACCATTATTGCTAAGCAGCAAGACAGGGGCCCATTGCACTCCCACGGGGCCTTTTTAAATGCAATCCATAACCCGGATTTGCCAGGAACCCTTCTTACTCCTCCTACTTGCATGTGACACTGGGCTTAGGATCTGCATAGGAAACACACACACAAGCACACACCTACCTTTGTTGCCTGCAGATGCCTCCTTGGCTGTCCCCAAACGGTATCAAACCAACACCCACGGGAAGCTGTAAGCATAGAGGACATGCCTGCACCCCATTGGACTTACCTGTGTGGGTTAAATCCGGGTTATTTGACAACCTATGGCGGTGATGGTTCTGCTCAGGCAGAGCAGTGCTGATGCTCCTCATAAAGCTGTCGCTGCTGTGAAGGTTCTAGGTGACATCACAAATCCCTATGGTTACATACACAACAAAGCTGGGTTGTTGTTGTTTACACTCTGCAAGGCCTGTGGAAGTGAGTGACATCATAGCACTGTAGTTCTGAGGGTTCTAGATGGATGCAACAATCTCCTGTTGCTTCTATGAAGGCCATAATAGACGACATCACCAAACAGCTCCATAGTCACATACACAGCAAAGGAGAGATGTTGTTTACACCTAGTGATGTCAGTGGTATTGAGTGACATCACAGCACAGTGCTAAGGCTCCTGGGCCTGGACACAGCAGCGGCTGCAATATCTCAACGGAGAATACGTTTATATATATGTGTGTGTGTGCGCGTATATATATATATATATATATATATATATATATATATATTTCTCCGCCGAAATCACTTTTAAACCCATTTCCACCTTTTTTTCCCTTCTCTTCCTCTTACTTTTTTTTCACGTTTTTTTACGTTTTTCTCCTTTTCGCCTCTTTTCTGGGCGTATTATTCTTCTTTTTCTTCTTTTTTTTCGTCTAATGCATACCCCATCAGTGCAGCAATGCTTATTCAATACCGCCAGCAGATGGAGACACTGGGGGATAATTTTCTAAGGATTTATACTGATTTTTCCTGTCTGAATTTGTCGCACAGAAAGTTGCAGGCCAAATATGTGTGACATTTCTGCGACTTTAGCTTCTAGAGCATTTTTACAACATTATACATAGGTGCTGAATACATAAAAAGCGACTGTTCAGCGACAGACAAGTCGCATCGGCTGAAAGTAGGCCAGAATGTCAGTCCATGTTGGAGCAGGTTTAGATACAGTCTAAAGTATAGATCTCAAAGTCTGTGCACAGAATTTAGCAAGGGCCTCGCACCTTCTGATGCATCAGGTAGGTGCACAATAGCATAGCCTAACCCTCTGTACTTTGGTCTATATTGATGCGGGACATAGACAGCCAGCTGATGACCAATCCATTAGTGCAATGGATGGCTGGAAGCATTTGTCTTTGCCTTTGCAATACCACAGAAGCAATGCATGGTCAATGTACAGCAATGACACACCTGTGTGAACAGCCAGGAGACCCCCCCCCCCCCCATGTTATGTTACATAGTTACATAGTTAGTACGGTCGAAAAAAGACATATGTCCATCAAGTTCAACCAGGGAATTAAGGGGTAGGGGTGTGGCGCGATATTGGGGAAGGGATGAGATTTTATATTTCTTCATAAGCATTAATCTTATTTTGTCAATTAGAAACATTCAGCACCCACCCGCTATCAAGGCAGCTGCCTATCATGTCATGCCCTACCTGCACAGGTGTGCTGGCTACTCAAATGATCCAATTAAGGAGGCCATTTAGTCAGCAGCAGCAGAAGTCCTGTGCCTGGACGCTCCAACAGCGGCCAGACACAAGCAGAAGCAGAAGCAGCAGCAGCAGAAGCAGCAGCAGCACCACCTTTTGTTTTTTGGCTGCAGCAGCAGCAAGGCCCACAGGGCTGGCTAGCTGGCTAGCCAGCAAGCAGGTAGCAATGAAAGTAGGAATCTTTCTTTTTAACCCTGTAAGGGGGTGGTGCACTGTACCCGAAGATACTGCCATATCGGGTCAATGCATAGGGCGACGGAAGCAAGCTTCGAAATCGGCCCCCGTTCTCAAAAATCCATTTAATATATGGTCCCCAGATAGGGGACGTATCAGATATTAAACTGATAAGAACAGATACTACACTTGATCTTAGCCAAAAGGCCGAGAAGCGATAACCGTGAAAGGGGCGGGCCCAACAAGGTGCCCTTCATGGGCACTATCACTGCTTGCTGTCAGGGAGGCTGCCAGACAATTTTCCATGCACACTCTGGGCTGGGGGGCAGTCAACCACCAGTACACACAGCAGAACCTAAACCCATACCATTATTGCTAAGCAGCAAGACAGGGGCCCATTGCACTCCCACGGGGCCTTTTTAAATGCAATCCATAACCCGGATTTGCCAGGAACCCTTCTTACTCCTCCTACTTGCATGTGACACTGGGCTTAGGATCTGCATAGGAAACACACACACAAGCACACACCTACCTTTGTTGCCTGCAGATGCCTCCTTGGCTGTCCCCAAACGGTATCAAACCAACACCCACGGGAAGCTGTAAGCATAGAGGACATGCCTGCACCCCATTGGACTTACCTGTGTGGGTTAAATCCGGGTTATTTGACAACCTATGGCGGTGATGGTTCTGCTCAGGCAGAGCAGTGCTGATGCTCCTCATAAAGCTGTCGCTGCTGTGAAGGTTCTAGGTGACATCACAAATCCCTATGGTTACATACACAACAAAGCTGGGTTGTTGTTGTTTACACTCTGCAAGGCCTGTGGAAGTGAGTGACATCATAGCACTGTAGTTCTGAGGGTTCTAGATGGATGCAACAATCTCCTGTTGCTTCTATGAAGGCCATAATAGACGACATCACCAAACAGCTCCATAGTCACATACACAGCAAAGGAGAGATGTTGTTTACACCTAGTGATGTCAGTGGTATTGAGTGACATCACAGCACAGTGCTAAGGCTCCTGGGCCTGGACACAGCAGCGGCTGCAATATCTCAACGGAGAATACGTTTATATATATGTGTGTGTGTGCGCGTATATATATATATATATATATATATATATATATATATATTTCTCCGCCGAAATCACTTTTAAACCCATTTCCACCTTTTTTTCCCTTCTCTTCCTCTTACTTTTTTTTCACGTTTTTTTTACGTTTTTCTCCTTTTCGCCTCTTTTCTGGGCGTATTATTCTTCTTTTTCTTCTTTTTTTTCGTCTAATGCATACCCCATCAGTGCAGCAATGCTTATTCAATACCGCCAGCAGATGGAGACACTGGGGGATAATTTTCTAAGGATTTATACTGATTTTTCCTGTCTGAATTTGTCGCACAGAAAGTTGCAGGCCAAATATGTGTGACATTTCTGCGACTTTAGCTTCTAGAGCATTTTTACAACATTATACATAGGTGCTGAATACATAAAAAGCGACTGTTCAGCGACAGACAAGTCGCATCGGCTGAAAGTAGGCCAGAATGTCAGTCCATGTTGGAGCAGGTTTAGATACAGTCTAAAGTATAGATCTCAAAGTCTGTGCACAGAATTTAGCAAGGGCCTCGCACCTTCTGATGCATCAGGTAGGTGCACAATAGCATAGCCTAACCCTCTGTACTTTGGTCTATATTGATGCGGGACATAGACAGCCAGCTGATGACCAATCCATTAGTGCAATGGATGGCTGGAAGCATTTGTCTTTGCCTTTGCAATACCACAGAAGCAATGCATGGTCAATGTACAGCAATGACACACCTGTGTGAACAGCCAGGGGACCCCCCCCCCCCCCATGTTATGTTACATAGTTACATAGTTAGTACGGTCGAAAAAAGACATATGTCCATCAAGTTCAACCAGGGAATTAAGGGGTAGGGGTGTGGCGCGATATTGGGGAAGGGATGAGATTTTATATTTCTTCATAAGCATTAATCTTATTTTGTCAATTAGAAACATTCAGCACCCACCCGCTATCAAGGCAGCTGCCTATCATGTCATGCCCTACCTGCACAGGTGTGCTGGCTACTCAAATGATCCAATTAAG
Organism: Hyla sarda; assembly: GCF_029499605.1. Taxonomy (NCBI): domain Eukaryota; kingdom Metazoa; phylum Chordata; class Amphibia; order Anura; family Hylidae; genus Hyla; species Hyla sarda. The sequence goes on from NW_026608083.1 coordinate 6,457, forward strand.
GAGGCCATTTAGTCAGCAGCAGCAGAAGTCCTGTGCCTGGACGCTCCAACAGCGGCCAGACACAAGCAGAAGCAGAAGCAGCAGCAGCAGAAGCAGCAGCAGCACCACCTTTTGTTTTTTGGCTGCAGCAGCAGCAAGGCCCACAGGGCTGGCTAGCTAGCAAGCAGGTAGCAATGAAAGTAGGAATCTTTCTTTTTAACCCTGTAAGGGGGTGGTGCACTGTACCCGAAGATACTGCCATATCGGGTCAATGCATAGGGCGACGGAAGCAAGCTTCGAAATCGGCCCCCGTTCTCAAAAATCCATTTAATATATGGTCCCCAGATAGGGGACGTATCAGATATTAAACTGATAAGAACAGATACTACACTTGATCTTAGCCAAAAGGCCGAGAAGCGATAACCGTGAAAGGGGCGGGCCCAACAAGGTGCCCTTCATGGGCACTATCACTGCTTGCTGTCAGGGAGGCTGCCAGACAATTTTCCATGCACACTCTGGGCTGGGGGGCAGTCAACCACCAGTACACACAGCAGAACCTAAACCCATACCATTATTGCTAAGCAGCAAGACAGGGGCCCATTGCACTCCCACGGGGCCTTTTTAAATGCAATCCATAACCCGGATTTGCCAGGAACCCTTCTTACTCCTCCTACTTGCATGTGACACTGGGCTTAGGATCTGCATAGGAAACACACACACAAGCACACACCTACCTTTGTTGCCTGCAGATGCCTCCTTGGCTGTCCCAAAACGGTATCAAACCAACACCCACGGGAAGCTGTAAGCATAGAGGACATGCCTGCACCCCATTGGACTTACCTGTGTGGGTTAAATCCGGGTTATTTGACAACCTATGGCGGTGATGGTTCTGCTCAGGCAGAGCAGTGCTGATGCTCCTCATAAAGCTGTCGCTGCTGTGAAGGTTCTAGGTGACATCACAAATCCCTATGGTTACATACACAACAAAGCTGGGTTGTTGTTGTTTACACTCTGCAAGGCCTGTGGAAGTGAGTGACATCATAGCACTGTAGTTCTGAGGGTTCTAGATGGATGCAACAATCTCCTGTTGCTTCTATGAAGGCCATAATAGACGACATCACCAAACAGCTCCATAGTCACATACACAGCAAAGGAGAGATGTTGTTTACACCTAGTGATGTCAGTGGTATTGAGTGACATCACAGCACAGTGCTAAGGCTCCTGGGCCTGGACACAGCAGCGGCTGCAATATCTCAACGGAGAATACATTTATATATATGTGTGTGTGTGCGCGTATATATATATATATATATATATATATATATATATATATATATATATTTCTCCGCCGAAATCACTTTTAAACCCATTTCCACCTTTTTTTCCCTTCTCTTCCTCTTACTTTTTTTTCATGTTTTTTTTACGTTTTTCTCCTTTTCGCCTCTTTTCTGGGCGTATTATTCTTCTTTTTCTTCTTTTTTTTCGTCTAATGCATACCCCATCAGTGCAGCAATGCTTATTCAATACCGCCAGCAGATGGAGACACTGGGGGATAATTTTCTAAGGATTTATACTGATTTTTCCTGTCTGAATTTGTCGCACAGAAAGTTGCAGGCCAAATATGTGTGACATTTCTGCGACTTTAGCTTCTAGAGCATTTTTACAACATTATACATAGGTGCTGAATACATAAAAAGCGACTGTTCAGCGACAGACAAGTCGCATCGGCTGAAAGTAGGCCAGAATGTCAGTCCATGTTGGAGCAGGTTTAGATACAGTCTAAAGTATAGATCTCAAAGTCTGTGCACAGAATTTAGCAAGGGCCTCGCACCTTCTGATGCATCAGGTAGGTGCACAATAGCATAGCCTAACCCTCTGTACTTTGGTCTATATTGATGCGGGACATAGACAGCCAGCTGATGACCAATCCATTAGTGCAATGGATGGCTGGAAGCATTTGTCTTTGCCTTTGCAATACCACAGAAGCAATGCATGGTCAATGTACAGCAATGACACACCTGTGTGAACAGCCAGGAGACCCCCCCCCCCCCCCATGTTATGTTACATAGTTACATAGTTAGTACGGTCGAAAAAAGACATATGTCCATCAAGTTCAACCAGGGAATTAAGGGGTAGGGGTGTGGCGCGATATTGGGGAAGGGATGAGATTTTATATTTCTTCATAAGCATTAATCTTATTTTGTCAATTAGGAACATTCAGCACCCACCCGCTATCAAGGCAGCTGCCTATCATGTCATGCCCTACCTGCACAGGTGTGCTGGCTACTCAAATGATCCAATTAAGGAGGCCATTTAGTCAGCAGCAGCAGAAGTCCTGTGCCTGGACGCTCCAACAGCGGCCAGACACAAGCAGAAGCAGAAGCAGCAGAAGCAGCAGCAGCACCACCTTTTGTTTTTTGGCTGCAGCAGCAGCAAGGCCCACAGGGCTGGCTAGCTGGCTAGCCAGCAAGCAGGTAGCAATGAAAGTAGGAATCTTTCTTTTTAACCCTGTAAGGGGGTGGTGCACTGTACCCGAAGATACTGCCATATCGGGTCAATGCATAGGGCGACGGAAGCAAGCTTCGAAATCGGCCCCCGTTCTCAAAAATCCATTTAATATATGGTCCCCAGATAGGGGACGTATCAGATATTAAACTGATAAGAACAGATACTACACTTGATCTTAGCCAAAAGGCCGAGAAGCGATAACCGTGAAAGGGGCGGGCCCAACAAGGTGCCCTTCATGGGCACTATCACTGCTTGCTGTCAGGGAGGCTGCCAGACAATTTTCCATGCACACTCTGGGCTGGGGGGCAGTCAACCACCAGTACACACAGCAGAACCTAAACCCATACCATTATTGCTAAGCAGCAAGACAGGGGCCCATTGCACTCCCACGGGGCCTTTTTAAATGCAATCCATAACCCGGATTTGCCAGGAACCCTTCTTACTCCTCCTACTTGCATGTGACACTGGGCTTAGGATCTGCATAGGAAACACACACACAAGCACACACCTACCTTTGTTGCCTGCAGATGCCTCCTTGGCTGTCCCCAAACGGTATCAAACCAACACCCACGGGAAGCTGTAAGCATAGAGGACATGCCTGCACCCCATTGGACTTACCTGTGTGGGTTAAATCCGGGTTATTTGACAACCTATGGCGGTGATGGTTCTGCTCAGGCAGAGCAGTGCTGATGCTCCTCATAAAGCTGTCGCTGCTGTGAAGGTTCTAGGTGACATCACAAATCCCTATGGTTACATACACAACAAAGCTGGGTTGTTGTTGTTTACACTCTGCAAGGCCTGTGGAAGTGAGTGACATCATAGCACTGTAGTTCTGAGGGTTCTAGATGGATGCAACAATCTCCTGTTGCTTCTATGAAGGCCATAATAGACGACATCACCAAACAGCTCCATAGTCACATACACAGCAAAGGAGAGATGTTGTTTACACCTAGTGATGTCAGTGGTATTGAGTGACATCACAGCACAGTGCTAAGGCTCCTGGGCCTGGACACAGCAGCGGCTGCAATATCTCAACGGAGAATACGTTTATATATATGTGTGTGTGTGCGCGTATATATATATATATATATATATATATATATATATATATATATTTCTCCGCCGAAATCACTTTTAAACCCATTTCCACCTTTTTTTCCCTTCTCTTCCTCTTACTTTTTTTTCACGTTTTTTTTACGTTTTTCTCCTTTTCGCCTCTTTTCTGGGCGTATTATTCTTCTTTTTCTTCTTTTTTTTCGTCTAATGCATACCCCATCAGTGCAGCAATGCTTATTCAATACCGCCAGCAGATGGAGACACTGGGGGATAATTTTCTAAGGATTTATACTGATTTTTCCTGTCTGAATTTGTCGCACAGAAAGTTGCAGGCCAAATATGTGTGACATTTCTGCGACTTTAGCTTCTAGAGCATTTTTACAACATTATACATAGGTGCTGAATACATAAAAAGCGACTGTTCAGCGACAGACAAGTCGCATCGGCTGAAAGTAGGCCAGAATGTCAGTCCATGTTGGAGCAGGTTTAGATACAGTCTAAAGTATAGATCTCAAAGTCTGTGCACAGAATTTAGCAAGGGCCTCGCACCTTCTGATGCATCAGGTAGGTGCACAATAGCATAGCCTAACCCTCTGTACTTTGGTCTATATTGATGCGGGACATAGACAGCCAGCTGATGACCAATCCATTAGTGCAATGGATGGCTGGAAGCATTTGTCTTTGCCTTTGCAATACCACAGAAGCAATGCATGGTCAATGTACAGCAATGACACACCTGTGTGAACAGCCAGGAGACCCCCCCCCCCCCCCCCCCCATGTTATGTTACATAGTTACATAGTTAGTACGGTCGAAAAAAGACATATGTCCATCAAGTTCAACCAGGGAATTAAGGGGTAGGGGTGTGGCGCGATATTGGGCAAGGGATGAGATTTTATATTTCTTCATAAGCATTAATCTTATTTTGTCAATTAGGAACATTCAGCACCCACCCGCTATCAAGGCAGCTGCCTATCATGTCATGCCCTACCTGCACAGGTGTGCTGGCTACTCAAATGATCCAATTAAGGAGGCCATTTAGTCAGCAGCAGCAGAAGTCCTGTGCCTGGACGCTCCAACAGCGGCCAGACACAAGCAGAAGCAGCAGAAGCAGCAGCAGCACCACCTTTTGTTTTTTGGCTGCAGCAGCAGCAAGGCCCACAGGGCTGGCTAGCTGGCTAGCCAGCAAGCAGGTAGCAATGAAAGTAGGAATCTTTCTTTTTAACCCTGTAAGGGGGTGGTGCACTGTACCCGAAGATACTGCCATATCGGGTCAATGCATAGGGCGACGGAAGCAAGCTTCGAAATCGGCCCCCGTTCTCAAAAATCCATTTAATATATGGTCCCCAGATAGGGGACGTATCAGATATTAAACTGATAAGAACAGATACTACACTTGATCTTAGCCAAAAGGCCGAGAAGCGATAACCGTGAAAGGGGCGGGCCCAACAAGGTGCCCTTCATGGGCACTATCACTGCTTGCTGTCAGGGAGGCTGCCAGACAATTTTCCATGCACACTCTGGGCTGGGGGGCAGTCAACCACCAGTACACACAGCAGAACCTAAACCCATACCATTATTGCTAAGCAGCAAGACAGGGGCCCATTGCACTCCCACGGGGCCTTTTTAAATGCAATCCATAACCCGGATTTGCCAGGAACCCTTCTTACTCCTCCTACTTGCATGTGACACTGGGCTTAGGATCTGCATAGGAAACACACACACAAGCACACACCTACCTTTGTTGCCTGCAGATGCCTCCTTGGCTGTCCCCAAACGGTATCAAACCAACACCCACGGGAAGCTGTAAGCATAGAGGACATGCCTGCACCCCATTGGACTTACCTGTGTGGGTTAAATCCGGGTTATTTGACAACCTATGGCGGTGATGGTTCTGCTCAGGCAGAGCAGTGCTGATGCTCCTCATAAAGCTGTCGCTGCTGTGAAGGTTCTAGGTGACATCACAAATCCCTATGGTTACATACACAACAAAGCTGGGTTGTTGTTGTTTACACTCTGCAAGGCCTGTGGAAGTGAGTGACATCATAGCACTGTAGTTCTGAGGGTTCTAGATGGATGCAACAATCTCCTGTTGCTTCTATGAAGGCCATAATAGACGACATCACCAAACAGCTCCATAGTCACATACACAGCAAAGGAGAGATGTTGTTTACACCTAGTGATGTCAGTGGTATTGAGTGACATCACAGCACAGTGCTAAGGCTCCTGGGCCTGGACACAGCAGCGGCTGCAATATCTCAACGGAGAATACGTTTATATATATGTGTGTGTGTGCGCGTATATATATATATATATATATATATATATATATATATATATATATATATTTCTCCCGCCGAAATCACTTTTAAACCCATTTCCACCTTTTTTTCCCTTCTCTTCCTCTTACTTTTTTTTCACGTTTTTTTACGTTTTTCTCCTTTTCGCCTCTTTTCTGGGCGTATTATTCTTCTTTTTCTTCTTTTTTTTCGTCTAATGCATACCCCATCAGTGCAGCAATGCTTATTCAATACCGCCAGCAGATGGAGACACTGGGGGATAATTTTCTAAGGATTTATACTGATTTTTCCTGTCTGAATTTGTCGCACAGAAAGTTGCAGGCCAAATATGTGTGACATTTCTGCGACTTTAGCTTCTAGAGCATTTTTACAACATTATACATAGGTGCTGAATACATAAAAAGCGACTGTTCAGCGACAGACAAGTCGCATCGGCTGAAAGTAGGCCAGAATGTCAGTCCATGTTGGAGCAGGTTTAGATACAGTCTAAAGTATAGATCTCAAAGTCTGTGCACAGAATTTAGCAAGGGCCTCGCACCTTCTGATGCATCAGGTAGGTGCACAATAGCATAGCCTAACCCTCTGTACTTTGGTCTATATTGATGCGGGACATAGACAGCCAGCTGATGACCAATCCATTAGTGCAATGGATGGCTGGAAGCATTTGTCTTTGCCTTTGCAATACCACAGAAGCAATGCATGGTCAATGTACAGCAATGACACACCTGTGTGAACAGCCAGGAGACCCCCCCCCCCCCCCCCCCCATGTTATGTTACATAGTTACATAGTTAGTACGGTCGAAAAAAGACATATGTCCATCAAGTTCAACCAGGGAATTAAGGGGTAGGGGTGTGGCGCGATATTGGGGAAGGGATGAGATTTTATATTTCTTCATAAGCATTAATCTTATTTTGTCAATTAGGAACATTCAGCACCCACCCGCTATCAAGGCAGCTGCCTATCATGTCATGCCCTACCTGCACAGGTGTGCTGGCTACTCAAATGATCCAATTAAGGAGGCCATTTAGTCAGCAGCAGCAGAAGTCCTGTGCCTGGACGCTCCAACAGCGGCCAGACACAAGCAGAAGCAGAAGCAGCAGAAGCAGCAGCAGCACCACCTTTTGTTTTTTGGCTGCAGCAGCAGCAAGGCCCACAGGGCTGGCTAGCTGGCTAGCCAGCAAGCAGGTAGCAATGAAAGTAGGAATCTTTCTTTTTAACCCTGTAAGGGGGGTGCTGTACCCGAAGATACTGCCATATCGGGTCAATGCATAGGGCGACGGAAGCAAGCTTCGAAATCGGCCCCCGTTCTCAAAAATCCATTTAATATATGGTCCCCAGATAGGGGACGTATCAGATATTAAACTGATAAGAACAGATACTACACTTGATCTTAGCCAAAAGGCCGAGAAGCGATAACCGTGAAAGGGGCGGGCCCAACAAGGTGCCCTTCATGGGCACTATCACTGCTTGCTGTCAGGGAGGCTGCCAGACAATTTTCCATGCACACTCTGGGCTGGGGGGCAGTCAACCACCAGTACACACAGCAGAACCTAAACCCATACCATTATTGCTAAGCAGCAAGACAGGGGCCCATTGCACTCCCACGGGGCCTTTTTAAATGCAATCCATAACCCGGATTTGCCAGGAACCCTTCTTACTCCTCCTACTTGCATGTGACACTGGGCTTAGGATCTGCATAGGAAACACACACACAAGCACACACCTACCTTTGTTGCCTGCAGATGCCTCCTTGGCTGTCCCCAAACGGTATCAAACCAACACCCACGGGAAGCTGTAAGCATAGAGGACATGCCTGCACCCCATTGGACTTACCTGTGTGGGTTAAATCCGGGTTATTTGACAACCTATGGCGGTGATGGTTCTGCTCAGGCAGAGCAGTGCTGATGCTCCTCATAAAGCTGTCGCTGCTGTGAAGGTTCTAGGTGACATCACAAATCCCTATGGTTACATACACAACAAAGCTGGGTTGTTGTTGTTTACACTCTGCAAGGCCTGTGGAAGTGAGTGACATCATAGCACTGTAGTTCTGAGGGTTCTAGATGGATGCAACAATCTCCTGTTGCTTCTATGAAGGCCATAATAGACGACATCACCAAACAGCTCCATAGTCACATACACAGCAAAGGAGAGATGTTGTTTACACCTAGTGATGTCAGTGGTATTGAGTGACATCACAGCACAGTGCTAAGGCTCCTGGGCCTGGACACAGCAGCGGCTGCAATATCTCAACGGAGAATACGTTTATATATATGTGTGTGTGTGCGCGTATATATATATATATATATATATATATATATATATATATATATATATTTCTCCGCCGAAATCACTTTTAAACCCATTTCCACCTTTTTTTCCCTTCTCTTCCTCTTACTTTTTTTTCACGTTTTTTTACGTTTTTCTCCTTTTCGCCTCTTTTCTGGGCGTATTATTCTTCTTTTTCTTCTTTTTTTTCGTCTAATGCATACCCCATCAGTGCAGCAATGCTTATTCAATACCGCCAGCAGATGGAGACACTGGGGGATAATTTTCTAAGGATTTATACTGATTTTTCCTGTCTGAATTTGTCGCACAGAAAGTTGCAGGCCAAATATGTGTGACATTTCTGCGACTTTAGCTTCTAGAGCATTTTTACAACATTATACATAGGTGCTGAATACATAAAAAGCGACTGTTCAGCGACAGACAAGTCGCATTGGCTGAAAGTAGGCCAGAATGTCAGTCCATGTTGGAGCAGGTTTAGATACAGTCTAAAGTATAGATCTCAAAGTCTGTGCACAGAATTTAGCAAGGGCCTCGCACCTTCTGATGCATCAGGTAGGTGCACAATAGCATAGCCTAACCCTCTGTACTTTGGTCTATATTGATGCGGGACATAGACAGCCAGCTGATGACCAATCCATTAGTGCAATGGATGGCTGGAAGCATTTGTCTTTGCCTTTGCAATACCACAGAAGCAATGCATGGTCAATGTACAGCAATGACACACCTGTGTGAACAGCCAGGAGACCCCCCCCCCCCCATGTTATGTTACATAGTTACATAGTTAGTACGGTCGAAAAAAGACATATGTCCATCAAGTTCAACCAGGGAATTAAGGGGTAGGGGTGTGGCGCGATATTGGGGAAGGGATGAGATTTTATATTTCTTCATAAGCATTAATCTTATTTTGTCAATTAGGAACATTCAGCACCCACCCGCTATCAAGGCAGCTGCCTATCATGTCATGCCCTACCTGCACAGGTGTGCTGGCTACTCAAATGATCCAATTAAGGAGGCCATTTAGTCAGCAGCAGCAGAAGTCCTGTGCCTGGACGCTCCAACAGCGGCCAGACACAAGCAGAAGCAGAAGCAGCAGAAGCAGCAGCAGCACCACCTTTTGTTTTTTGGCTGCAGCAGCAGCAAGGCCCACAGGGCTGGCTAGCTGGCTAGCCAGCAAGCAGGTAGCAATGAAAGTAGGAATCTTTCTTTTTAACCCTGTAAGGGGGTGGTGCACTGTACCCGAAGATACTGCCATATCGGGTCAATGCATAGGGCGACGGAAGCAAGCTTCGAAATCGGCCCCCGTTCTCAAAAATCCATTTAATATATGGTCCCCAGATAGGGGACGTATCAGATATTAAACTGATAAGAACAGATACTACACTTGATCTTAGCCAAAAGGCCGAGAAGCGATAACCGTGAAAGGGGCGGGCCCAACAAGGTGCCCTTCATGGGCACTATCACTGCTTGCTGTCAGGGAGGCTGCCAGACAATTTTCCATGCACACTCTGGGCTGGGGGGCAGTCAACCACCAGTACACACAGCAGAACCTAAACCCATACCATTATTGCTAAGCAGCAAGACAGGGGCCCATTGCACTCCCACGGGGCCTTTTTAAATGCAATCCATAACCCGGATTTGCCAGGAACCCTTCTTACTCCTCCTACTTGCATGTGACACTGGGCTTAGGATCTGCATAGGAAACACACACACAAGCACACACCTACCTTTGTTGCCTGCAGATGCCTCCTTGGCTGTCCCCAAACGGTATCAAACCAACACCCACGGGAAGCTGTAAGCATAGAGGACATGCCTGCACCCCATTGGACTTACCTGTGTGGGTTAAATCCGGGTTATTTGACAACCTATGGCGGTGATGGTTCTGCTCAGGCAGAGCAGTGCTGATGCTCCTCATAAAGCTGTCGCTGCTGTGAAGGTTCTAGGTGACATCACAAATCCCTATGGTTACATACACAACAAAGCTGGGTTGTTGTTGTTTACACTCTGCAAGGCCTGTGGAAGTGAGTGACATCATAGCACTGTAGTTCTGAGGGTTCTAGATGGATGCAACAATCTCCTGTTGCTTCTATGAAGGCCATAATAGACGACATCACCAAACAGCTCCATAGTCACATACACAGCAAAGGAGAGATGTTGTTTACACCTAGTGATGTCAGTGGTATTGAGTGACATCACAGCACAGTGCTAAGGCTCCTGGGCCTGGACACAGCAGCGGCTGCAATATCTCAACGGAGAATACGTTTATATATATGTGTGTGTGTGCGCGTATATATATATATATATATATATATATATATATATATATATATATATTTCTCCGCCGAAATCACTTTTAAACCCATTTCCACCTTTTTTTCCCTTCTCTTCCTCTTACTTTTTTTTCACGTTTTTTTACGTTTTTCTCCTTTTCGCCTCTTTTCTGGGCGTATTATTCTTCTTTTTCTTCTTTTTTTTCGTCTAATGCATACCCCATCAGTGCAGCAATGCTTATTCAATACCGCCAGCAGATGGAGACACTGGGGGATAATTTTCTAAGGATTTATACTGATTTTTCCTGTCTGAATTTGTCGCACAGAAAGTTGCAGGCCAAATATGTGTGACATTTCTGCGACTTTAGCTTCTAGAGCATTTTTACAACATTATACATAGGTGCTGAATACATAAAAAGCGACTGTTCAGCGACAGACAAGTCGCATCGGCTGAAAGTAGGCCAGAATGTCAGTCCATGTTGGAGCAGGTTTAGATACAGTCTAAAGTATAGATCTCAAAGTCTGTGCACAGAATTTAGCAAGGGCCTCGCACCTTCTGATGCATCAGGTAGGTGCACAATAGCATAGCCTAACCCTCTGTACTTTGGTCTATATTGATGCGGGACATAGACAGCCAGCTGATGACCAATCCATTAGTGCAATGGATGGCTGGAAGCATTTGTCTTTGCCTTTGCAATACCACAGAAGCAATGCATGGTCAATGTACAGCAATGACACACCTGTGTGAACAGCCAGGAGACCCCCCCCCCCCCCATGTTATGTTACATAGTTACATAGTTAGTACGGTCGAAAAAAGACATATGTCCATCAAGTTCAACCAGGGAATTAAGGGGTAGGGGTGTGGCGCGATATTGGGGAAGGGATGAGATTTTATATTTCTTCATAAGCATTAATCTTATTTTGTCAATTAGGAACATTCAGCACCCACCCGCTATCAAGGCAGCTGCCTATCATGTCATGCCCTACCTGCACAGGTGTGCTGGCTACTCAAATGATCCAATTAAGGAGGCCATTTAGTCAGCAGCAGCAGAAGTCCTGTGCCTGGACGCTCCAACAGCGGCCAGACACAAGCAGAAGCAGAAGCAGCAGAAGCAGCAGCAGCACCACCTTTTGTTTTTTGGCTGCAGCAGCAGCAAGGCCCACAGGGCTGGCTAGCTGGCTAGCCAGCAAGCAGGTAGCAATGAAAGTAGGAATCTTTCTTTTTAACCCTGTAAGGGGGTGGTGCACTGTACCCGAAGATACTGCCATATCGGGTCAATGCATAGGGCGACGGAAGCAAGCTTCGAAATCGGCCCCCGTTCTCAAAAATCCATTTAATATATGGTCCCCAGATAGGGGACGTATCAGATATTAAACTGATAAGAACAGATACTACACTTGATCTTAGCCAAAAGGCCGAGAAGCGATAACCGTGAAAGGGGCGGGCCCAACAAGGTGCCCTTCATGGGCACTATCACTGCTTGCTGTCAGGGAGGCTGCCAGACAATTTTCCATGCACACTCTGGGCTGGGGGGCAGTCAACCACCAGTACACACAGCAGAACCTAAACCCACACCATTATTGCTAAGCAGCAAGACAGGGGCCCATTGCACTCCCACGGGGCCTTTTTAAATGCAATCCATAACCCGGATTTGCCAGGAACCCTTCTTACTCCTCCTACTTGCATGTGACACTGGGCTTAGGATCTGCATAGGAAACACACACACAAGCACACACCTACCTTTGTTGCCTGCAGATGCCTCCTTGGCTGTCCCCAAACGGTATCAAACCAACACCCACGGGAAGCTGTAAGCATAGAGGACATGCCTGCACCCCATTGGACTTACCTGTGTGGGTTAAATCCGGGTTATTTGACAACCTATGGCGGTGATGGTTCTGCTCAGGCAGAGCAGTGCTGATGCTCCTCATAAAGCTGTCGCTGCTGTGAAGGTTCTAGGTGACATCACAAATCCCTATGGTTACATACACAACAAAGCTGGGTTGTTGTTGTTTACACTCTGCAAGGCCTGTGGAAGTGAGTGACATCATAGCACTGTAGTTCTGAGGGTTCTAGATGGATGCAACAATCTCCTGTTGCTTCTATGAAGGCCATAATAGACGACATCACCAAACAGCTCCATAGTCACATACACAGCAAAGGAGAGATGTTGTTTACACCTAGTGATGTCAGTGGTATTGAGTGACATCACAGCACAGTGCTAAGGCTCCTGGGCCTGGACACAGCAGCGGCTGCAATATCTCAACGGAGAATACGTTTATATATATGTGTGTGTGTGCGCGTATATATATATATATATATATATATATATATATATATATATATTTCTCCGCCGAAATCACTTTTAAACCCATTTCCACCTTTTTTTCCCTTCTCTTCCTCTTACTTTTTTTTCACGTTTTTTTACGTTTTTCTCCTTTTCGCCTCTTTTCTGGGCGTATTATTCTTCTTTTTCTTCTTTTTTTTCGTCTAATGCATACCCCATCAGTGCAGCAATGCTTATTCAATACCGCCAGCAGATGGAGACACTGGGGGATAATTTTCTAAGGATTTATACTGATTTTTCCTGTCTGAATTTGTCGCACAGAAAGTTGCAGGCCAAATATGTGTGACATTTCTGCGACTTTAGCTTCTAGAGCATTTTTACAACATTATACATAGGTGCTGAATACATAAAAAGCGACTGTTCAGCGACAGACAAGTCGCATCGGCTGAAAGTAGGCCAGAATGTCAGTCCATGTTGGAGCAGGTTTAGATACAGTCTAAAGTATAGATCTCAAAGTCTGTGCACAGAATTTAGCAAGGGCCTCGCACCTTCTGATGCATCAGGTAGGTGCACAATAGCATAGCCTAACCCTCTGTACTTTGGTCTATATTGATGCGGGACATAGACAGCCAGCTGATGACCAATCCATTAGTGCAATGGATGGCTGGAAGCATTTGTCTTTGCCTTTGCAATACCACAGAAGCAATGCATGGTCAATGTACAGCAATGACACACCTGTGTGAACAGCCAGGAGACCCCCCCCCCCCCATGTTATGTTACATAGTTACATAGTTAGTACGGTCGAAAAAAGACATATGTCCATCAAGTTCAACCAGGGAATTAAGGGGTAGGGGTGTGGCGCGATATTGGGGAAGGGATGAGATTTTATATTTCTTCATAAGCATTAATCTTATTTTGTCAATTAGGAACATTCAGCACCCACCCGCTATCAAGGCAGCTGCCTATCATGTCATGCCCTACCTGCACAGGTGTGCTGGCTACTCAAATGATCCAATTAAGGAGGCCATTTAGTCAGCAGCAGCAGAAGTCCTGTGCCTGGACGCTCCAACAGCGGCCAGACACAAGCAGAAGCAGAAGCAGCAGAAGCAGCAGCAGCACCACCTTTTGTTTTTTGGCTGCAGCAGCAGCAAGGCCCACAGGGCTGGCTAGCTGGCTAGCCAGCAAGCAGGTAGCAATGAAAGTAGGAATCTTTCTTTTTAACCCTGTAAGGGGGTGGTGCACTGTACCCGAAGATACTGCCATATCGGGTCAATGCATAGGGCGACGGAAGCAAGCTTCGAAATCGGCCCCCGTTCTCAAAAATCCATTTAATATATGGTCCCCAGATAGGGGACGTATCAGATATTAAACTGATAAGAACAGATACTACACTTGATCTTAGCCAAAAGGCCGAGAAGCGATAACCGTGAAAGGGGCGGGCCCAACAAGGTGCCCTTCATGGGCACTATCACTGCTTGCTGTCAGGGAGGCTGCCAGACAATTTTCCATGCACACTCTGGGCTGGGGGGCAGTCAACCACCAGTACACACAGCAGAACCTAAACCCATACCATTATTGCTAAGCAGCAAGACAGGGGCCCATTGCACTCCCACGGGGCCTTTTTAAATGCAATCCATAACCCGGATTTGCCAGGAACCCTTCTTACTCCTCCTACTTGCATGTGACACTGGGCTTAGGATCTGCATAGGAAACACACACACAAGCACACACCTACCTTTGTTGCCTGCAGATGCCTCCTTGGCTGTCCCCAAACGGTATCAAACCAACACCCACGGGAAGCTGTAAGCATAGAGGACATGCCTGCACCCCATTGGACTTACCTGTGTGGGTTAAATCCGGGTTATTTGACAACCTATGGCGGTGATGGTTCTGCTCAGGCAGAGCAGTGCTGATGCTCCTCATAAAGCTGTCGCTGCTGTGAAGGTTCTAGGTGACATCACAAATCCCTATGGTTACATACACAACAAAGCTGGGTTGTTGTTGTTTACACTCTGCAAGGCCTGTGGAAGTGAGTGACATCATAGCACTGTAGTTCTGAGGGTTCTAGATGGATGCAACAATCTCCTGTTGCTTCTATGAAGGCCATAATAGACGACATCACCAAACAGCTCCATAGTCACATACACAGCAAAGGAGAGATGTTGTTTACACCTAGTGATGTCAGTGGTATTGAGTGACATCACAGCACAGTGCTAAGGCTCCTGGGCCTGGACACAGCAGCGGCTGCAATATCTCAACGGAGAATACGTTTATATCTATGTGTGTGTGTGCGCGTATATATATATATATATATATATATATATATATATATATATATTTCTCCGCCGAAATCACTTTTAAACCCATTTCCACCTTTTTTTCCCTTCTCTTCCTCTTACTTTTTTTTCACGTTTTTTTACGTTTTTCTCCTTTTCGCCTCTTTTCTGGGCGTATTATTCTTCTTTTTCTTCTTTTTTTTCGTCTAATGCATACCCCATCAGTGCAGCAATGCTTATTCAATACCGCCAGCAGATGGAGACACTGGGGGATAATTTTCTAAGGATTTATACTGATTTTTCCTGTCTGAATTTGTCGCACAGAAAGTTGCAGGCCAAATATGTGTGACATTTCTGCGACTTTAGCTTCTAGAGCATTTTTACAACATTATACATAGGTGCTGAATACATAAAAAGCGACTGTTCAGCGACAGACAAGTCGCATCGGCTGAAAGTAGGCCAGAATGTCAGTCTATGTTGGAGCAGGTTTAGATACAGTCTAAAGTATAGATCTCAAAGTCTGTGCACAGAATTTAGCAAGGGCCTCGCACCTTCTGATGCATCAGGTAGGTGCACAATAGCATAGCCTAACCCTCTGTACTTTGGTCTATATTGATGCGGGACATAGACAGCCAGCTGATGACCAATCCATTAGTGCAATGGATGGCTGGAAGCATTTGTCTTTGCCTTTGCAATACCACAGAAGCAATGCATGGTCAATGTACAGCAATGACACACCTGTGTGAACAGCCAGGAGACCCCCCCCCCCCCCATGTTATGTTACATAGTTACATAGTTAGTACGGTCGAAAAAAGACATATGTCCATCAAGTTCAACCAGGGAATTAAGGGGTAGGGGTGTGGCGCGATATTGGGGAAGGGATGAGATTTTATATTTCTTCATAAGCATTAATCTTATTTTGTCAATTAGGAACATTCAGCACCCACCCGCTATCAAGGCAGCTGCCTATCATGTCATGCCCTACCTGCACAGGTGTGCTGGCTACTCAAATGATCCAATTAAGGAGGCCATTTAGTCAGCAGCAGCAGAAGTCCTGTGCCTGGACGCTCCAACAGCGGCCAGACACAAGCAGAAGCAGAAGCAGCAGAAGCAGCAGCAGCACCACCTTTTGTTTTTTGGCTGCAGCAGCAGCAAGGCCCACAGGGCTGGCTAGCTGGCTAGCCAGCAAGCAGGTAGCAATGAAAGTAGGAATCTTTCTTTTTAACCCTGTAAGGGGGTGGTGCACTGTACCCGAAGATACTGCCATATCGGGTCAATGCATAGGGCGACGGAAGCAAGCTTCGAAATCGGCCCCCGTTCTCAAAAATCCATTTAATATATGGTCCCCAGATAGGGGACGTATCAGATATTAAACTGATAAGAACAGATACTACACTTGATCTTAGCCAAAAGGCCGAGAAGCGATAACCGTGAAAGGGGCGGGCCCAACAAGGTGCCCTTCATGGGCACTATCACTGCTTGCTGTCAGGGAGGCTGCCAGACAATTTTCCATGCACACTCTGGGCTGGGGGGCAGTCAACCACCAGTACACACAGCAGAACCTAAACCCATACCATTATTGCTAAGCAGCAAGACAGGGGCCCATTGCACTCCCACGGGGCCTTTTTAAATGCAATCCATAACCCGGATTTGCCAGGAACCCTTCTTACTCCTCCTACTTGCATGTGACACTGGGCTTAGGATCTGCATAGGAAACACACACACAAGCACACACCTACCTTTGTTGCCTGCAGATGCCTCCTTGGCTGTCCCCAAACGGTATCAAACCAACACCCACGGGAAGCTGTAAGCATAGAGGACATGCCTGCACCCCATTGGACTTACCTGTGTGGGTTAAATCCGGGTTATTTGACAACCTATGGCGGTGATGGTTCTGCTCAGGCAGAGCAGTGCTGATGCTCCTCATAAAGCTGTCGCTGCTGTGAAGGTTCTAGGTGACATCACAAATCCCTATGGTTACATACACAACAAAGCTGGGTTGTTGTTGTTTACACTCTGCAAGGCCTGTGGAAGTGAGTGACATCATAGCACTGTAGTTCTGAGGGTTCTAGATGGATGCAACAATCTCCTGTTGCTTCTATGAAGGCCATAATAGACGACATCACCAAACAGCTCCATAGTCACATACACAGCAAAGGAGAGATGTTGTTTACACCTAGTGATGTCAGTGGTATTGAGTGACATCACAGCACAGTGCTAAGGCTCCTGGGCCTGGACACAGCAGCGGCTGCAATATCTCAACGGAGAATACGTTTATATATATGTGTGTGTGTGCGCGTATATATATATATATATATATATATATATATATATATATATATATATTTCTCCGCCGAAATCACTTTTAAACCCATTTCCACCTTTTTTTCCCTTCTCTTCCTCTTACTTTTTTTTCACGTTTTTTTACGTTTTTCTCCTTTTCGCCTCTTTTCTGGGCGTATTATTCTTCTTTTTCTTCTTTTTTTTCGTCTAATGCATACCCCATCAGTGCAGCAATGCTTATTCAATACCGCCAGCAGATGGAGACACTGGGGGATAATTTTCTAAGGATTTATACTGATTTTTCCTGTCTGAATTTGTCGCACAGAAAGTTGCAGGCCAAATATGTGTGACATTTCTGCGACTTTAGCTTCTAGAGCATTTTTACAACATTATACATAGGTGCTGAATACATAAAAAGCGACTGTTCAGCGACAGACAAGTCGCATCGGCTGAAAGTAGGCCAGAATGTCAGTCCATGTTGGAGCAGGTTTAGATACAGTCTAAAGTATAGATCTCAAAGTCTGTGCACAGAATTTAGCAAGGGCCTCGCACCTTCTGATGCATCAGGTAGGTGCACAATAGCATAGCCTAACCCTCTGTACTTTGGTCTATATTGATGCGGGACATAGACAGCCAGCTGATGACCAATCCATTAGTGCAATGGATGGCTGGAAGCATTTGTCTTTGCCTTTGCAATACCACAGAAGCAATGCATGGTCAATGTACAGCAATGACACACCTGTGTGAACAGCCAGGAGACCCCCCCCCCCCCCCCCATGTTATGTTACATAGTTACATAGTTAGTACGGTCGAAAAAAGACATATGTCCATCAAGTTCAACCAGGGAATTAAGGGGTAGGGGTGTGGCGCGATATTGGGGAAGGGATGAGATTTTATATTTCTTCATAAGCATTAATCTTATTTTGTCAATTAGGAACATTCAGCACCCACCCGCTATCAAGGCAGCTGCCTATTATGTCATGCCCTACCTGCACAGGTGTGCTGGCTACTCAAATGATCCAATTAAGGAGGCCATTTAGTCAGCAGCAGCAGAAGTCCTGTGCCTGGACGCTCCAACAGCGGCCAGACACAAGCAGAAGCAGAAGCAGCAGAAGCAGCAGCAGCACCACCTTTTGTTTTTTGGCTGCAGCAGCAGCAAGGCCCACAGGGCTGGCTAGCTGGCTAGCCAGCAAGCAGGTAGCAATGAAAGTAGGAATCTTTCTTTTTAACCCTGTAAGGGGGTGGTGCACTGTACCCGAAGATACTGCCATATCGGGTCAATGCATAGGGCGACGGAAGCAAGCTTCGAAATCGGCCCCCGTTCTCAAAAATCCATTTAATATATGGTCCCCAGATAGGGGACGTATCAGATATTAAACTGATAAGAACAGATACTACACTTGATCTTAGCCAAAAGGCCGAGAAGCGATAACCGTGAAAGGGGCGGGCCCAACAAGGTGCCCTTCATGGGCACTATCACTGCTTGCTGTCAGGGAGGCTGCCAGACAATTTTCCATGCACACTCTGGGCTGGGGGGCAGTCAACCACCAGTACACACAGCAGAACCTAAACCCATACCATTATTGCTAAGCAGCAAGACAGGGGCCCATTGCACTCCCACGGGGCCTTTTTAAATGCAATCCATAACCCGGATTTGCCAGGAACCCTTCTTACTCCTCCTACTTGCATGTGACACTGGGCTTAGGATCTGCATAGGAAACACACACACAAGCACACACCTACCTTTGTTGCCTGCAGATGCCTCCTTGGCTGTCCCCAAACGGTATCAAACCAACACCCACGGGAAGCTGTAAGCATAGAGGACATGCCTGCACCCCATTGGACTTACCTGTGTGGGTTAAATCCGGGTTATTTGACAACCTATGGCGGTGATGGTTCTGCTCAGGCAGAGCAGTGCTGATGCTCCTCATAAAGCTGTCGCTGCTGTGAAGGTTCTAGGTGACATCACAAATCCCTATGGTTACATACACAACAAAGCTGGGTTGTTGTTGTTTACACTCTGCAAGGCCTGTGGAAGTGAGTGACATCATAGCACTGTAGTTCTGAGGGTTCTAGATGGATGCAACAATCTCCTGTTGCTTCTATGAAGGCCATAATAGACGACATCACCAAACAGCTCCATAGTCACATACACAGCAAAGGAGAGATGTTGTTTACACCTAGTGATGTCAGTGGTATTGAGTGACATCACAGCACAGTGCTAAGGCTCCTGGGCCTGGACACAGCAGCGGCTGCAATATCTCAACGGAGAATACGTTTATATATATGTGTGTGTGTGCGCGTATATATATATATATATATATATATATATATATATATATTTCTCCGCCGAAATCACTTTTAAACCCATTTCCACCTTTTTTTCCCTTCTCTTCCTCTTACTTTTTTTTCACGTTTTTTTACGTTTTTCTCCTTTTCGCCTCTTTTCTGGGCGTATTATTCTTCTTTTTCTTCTTTTTTTTCGTCTAATGCATACCCCATCAGTGCAGCAATGCTTATTCAATACCGCCAGCAGATGGAGACACTGGGGGATAATTTTCTAAGGATTTATACTGATTTTTCCTGTCT
Source organism: Hyla sarda (assembly GCF_029499605.1). Classification (NCBI taxonomy): domain Eukaryota; kingdom Metazoa; phylum Chordata; class Amphibia; order Anura; family Hylidae; genus Hyla; species Hyla sarda. Next base: position 26,285 of record NW_026608083.1, read on the forward strand.
GAATTTGTCGCACAGAAAGTTGCAGGCCAAATATGTGTGACATTTCTGCGACTTTAGCTTCTAGAGCATTTTTACAACATTATACATAGGTGCTGAATACATAAAAAGCGACTGTTCAGCGACAGACAAGTCGCATCGGCTGAAAGTAGGCCAGAATGTCAGTCCATGTTGGAGCAGGTTTAGATACAGTCTAAAGTATAGATCTCAAAGTCTGTGCACAGAATTTAGCAAGGGCCTCGCACCTTCTGATGCATCAGGTAGGTGCACAATAGCATAGCCTAACCCTCTGTACTTTGGTCTATATTGATGCGGGACATAGATAGCCAGCTGATGACCAATCCATTAGTGCAATGGATGGCTGGAAGCATTTGTCTTTGCCTTTGCAATACCACAGAAGCAATGCATGGTCAATGTACAGCAATGACACACCTGTGTGAACAGCCAGGAGACCCCCCCCCCCCCCCCCCCATGTTATGTTACATAGTTACATAGTTAGTACGGTCGAAAAAAGACATATGTCCATCAAGTTCAACCAGGGAATTAAGGGGTAGGGGTGTGGCGCGATATTGGGGAAGGGATGAGATTTTATATTTCTTCATAAGCATTAATCTTATTTTGTCAATTAGGAACATTCAGCACCCACCCGCTATCAAGGCAGCTGCCTATCATGTCATGCCCTACCTGCACAGGTGTGCTGGCTACTCAAATGATCCAATTAAGGAGGCCATTTAGTCAGCAGCAGCAGAAGTCCTGTGCCTGGACGCTCCAACAGCGGCCAGACACAAGCAGAAGCAGAAGCAGCAGAAGCAGCAGCAGCACCACCTTTTGTTTTTTGGCTGCAGCAGCAGCAAGGCCCACAGGGCTGGCTAGCTGGCTAGCCAGCAAGCAGGTAGCAATGAAAGTAGGAATCTTTCTTTTTAACCCTGTAAGGGGGTGGTGCACTGTACCCGAAGATACTGCCATATCGGGTCAATGCATAGGGCGACGGAAGCAAGCTTCGAAATCGGCCCCCGTTCTCAAAAATCCATTTAATATATGGTCCCCAGATAGGGGACGTATCAGATATTAAACTGATAAGAACAGATTTTTTTTTTTTTTTATCTAAAGCCGAGGAACGTGCTTTCGATTCACCCAAAGTGCAAGAAAAAGTGCAAACGTGTTACACTAAAAAAAACGTGCACAAAGGATGCGGTCTATCGCAAGCCCTTCTCCGATAGGAGAGAGGCCCCCCAACAAACCTTACCCTTTGCCTCCGGACCAAAAGGTACCTGCGAGGTTCCAGGTTCGATGTCCCTTTTCGCCGAAGCTACTAGGGGACCACAAATGCTCCCGGCATCCCCCTTGGCGTTAGCCAAGGTATCTGCCCGCAGAGCCGATTACGGTAGGTACCCTGCCAAAGCAGGAGTACCCGGGGTGTTTGCAGGGAGGTGCGGAACCTAATGGCCACACACACCTCCCCTAGACCGCCAGGAGGGACACCCAGAAGGGCTACCGCATCCTGACAAATCCTGTGAACACACAACACGCAAAAAGTGACACAGTGAGACAAAAAATAAATAAATAAGTGAATGTGTGCAGATATACTGCCCGGACATCCGGCCGGATCTATAAAAATTTCTCTGATCCTAGCCAGAAGGCCGGGAATCAAGAGGTGAGTGCCACAAGGTGAAGAGATTATGGTGCCCGTGCTTCAACTCAGTGAGTCTATTCTCCCAGTGAGTTTCGGCACCTCGGGGTCACCACTCCCCGAGGCACAAAAGTACCTCGGCTCTAGACCCTCTCAGCCTCATGGCGAGACCCGAAGGGAACAGGTCACATCGGGGCAGCCGTCGAGCTGATTCCTCAGAACCAGCCCCGGAAAGCCCTGGTACACCTGCATCCTCCATGCAGCACCCATCCCCACCAGCATGAAAACTGATAAGAACAGATACTACACTTGATCTTAGCCAAAAGGCCGAGAAGCGATAACCGTGAAAGGGGCGGGCCCAACAAGGTGCCCTTCATGGGCACTATCACTGCTTGCTGTCAGGGAGGCTGCCAGACAATTTTCCATGCACACTCTGGGCTGGGGGGCAGTCAACCACCAGTACACACAGCAGAACCTAAACCCATACCATTATTGCTAAGCAGCAAGACAGGGGCCCATTGCACTCCCACGGGGCCTTTTTAAATGCAATCCATGACCCGGATTTGCCAGGAACCCTTCTTACTCCTCCTACTTGCATGTGACACTGGGCTTAGGATCTGCATAGGAAACACACACACAAGCACACACCTACCTTTGTTGCCTGCAGATGCCTCCTTGGCTGTCCCCAAACGGTATCAAACCAACACCCACGGGAAGCTGTAAGCATAGAGGACATGCCTGCACCCCATTGGACTTACCTGTGTGGGTTAAATCCGGGTTATTTGACAACCTATGGCGGTGATGGTTCTGCTCAGGCAGAGCAGTGCTGATGCTCCTCATAAAGCTGTCGCTGCTGTGAAGGTTCTAGGTGACATCACAAATCCCTATGGTTACATACACAACAAAGCTGGGTTGTTGTTGTTTACACTCTGCAAGGCCTGTGGAAGTGAGTGACATCATAGCACTGTAGTTCTGAGGGTTCTAGATGGATGCAACAATCTCCTGTTGCTTCTATGAAGGCCATAATAGACGACATCACCAAACAGCTCCATAGTCACATACACAGCAAAGGAGAGATGTTGTTTACACCTAGTGATGTCAGTGGTATTGAGTGACATCACAGCACAGTGCTAAGGCTCCTGGGCCTGGACACAGCAGCGGCTGCAATATCTCAACGGAGAATACGTTTATATATATGTGTGTGTTTGCGCGTATATATATATATATATATATATATATATATATATATATATATATATATTTCTCCGCCGAAATCACTTTTAAACCCATTTCCACCTTTTTTTCCCTTCTCTTCCTCTTACTTTTTTTTCAAGTTTTTTTACGTTTTTCTCCTTTTCGCCTCTTTTCTGGGCGTATTATTCTTCTTTTTCTTCTTTTTTTTCGTCTAATGCATACCCCATCAGTGCAGCAATGCTTATTCAATACCGCCAGCAGATGGAGACACTGGGGGATAATTTTCTAAGGATTTATACTGATTTTTCCTGTCTGAATTTGTCGCACAGAAAGTTGCAGGCCAAATATGTGTGACATTTCTGCGACTTTAGCTTCTAGAGCATTTTTACAACATTATACATAGGTGCTGAATACATAAAAAGCGACTGTTCAGCGACAGACAAGTCGCATCGGCTGAAAGTAGGCCAGAATGTCAGTCCATGTTGGAGCAGGTTTAGATACAGTCTAAAGTATAGATCTCAAAGTCTGTGCACAGAATTTAGCAAGGGCCTCGCACCTTCTGATGCATCAGGTAGGTGCACAATAGCATAGCCTAACCCTCTGTACTTTGGTCTATATTGATGCGGGACATAGACAGCCAGCTGATGACCAATCCATTAGTGCAATGGATGGCTGGAAGCATTTGTCTTTGCCTTTGCAATACCACAGAAGCAATGCATGGTCAATGTACAGCAATGACACACCTGTGTGAACAGCCAGGAGACCCCCCCCCCCCCCATGTTATGTTACATAGTTACATAGTTAGTACGGTCGAAAAAAGACATATGTCCATCAAGTTCAACCAGGGAATTAAGGGGTAGGGGTGTGGCGCGATATTGGGGAAGGGATGAGATTTTATATTTCTTCATAAGCATTAATCTTATTTTGTCAATTAGGAACATTCAGCACCCACCCGCTATCAAGGCAGCTGCCTATCATGTCATGCCCTACCTGCACAGGTGTGCTGGCTACTCAAATGATCCAATTAAGGAGGCCATTTAGTCAGCAGCAGCAGAAGTCCTGTGCCTGGACGCTCCAACAGCGGCCAGACACAAGCAGAAGCAGAAGCAGCAGAAGCAGCAGCAGCACCACCTTTTGTTTTTTGGCTGCAGCAGCAGCAAGGCCCACAGGGCTGGCTAGCTGGCTAGCCAGCAAGCAGGTAGCAATGAAAGTAGGAATCTTTCTTTTTAACCCTGTAAGGGGGTGGTGCACTGTACCCGAAGATACTGCCATATCGGGTCAATGCATAGGGCGACGGAAGCAAGCTTCGAAATCGGCCCCCGTTCTCAAAAATCCATTTAATATATGGTCCCCAGATAGGGGACGTATCAGATATTAAACTGATAAGAACAGATACTACACTTGATCTTAGCCAAAAGGCCGAGAAGCGATAACCGTGAAAGGGGCGGGCCCAACAAGGTGCCCTTCATGGGCACTATCACTGCTTGCTGTCAGGGAGGCTGCCAGACAATTTTCCATGCACACTCTGGGCTGGGGGGCAGTCAACCACCAGTACACACAGCAGAACCTAAACCCATACCATTATTGCTAAGCAGCAAGACAGGGGCCCATTGCACTCCCACGGGGCCTTTTTAAATGCAATCCATAACCCGGATTTGCCAGGAACCCTTCTTACTCCTCCTACTTGCATGTGACACTGGGCTTAGGATCTGCATAGGAAACACACACACAAGCACACACCTACCTTTGTTGCCTGCAGATGCCTCCTTGGCTGTCCCCAAACGGTATCAAACCAACACCCACGGGAAGCTGTAAGCATAGAGGACATGCCTGCACCCCATTGGACTTACCTGTGTGGGTTAAATCCGGGTTATTTGACAACCTATGGCGGTGATGGTTCTGCTCAGGCAGAGCAGTGCTGATGCTCCTCATAAAGCTGTCGCTGCTGTGAAGGTTCTAGGTGACATCACAAATCCCTATGGTTACATACACAACAAAGCTGGGTTGTTGTTGTTTACACTCTGCAAGGCCTGTGGAAGTGAGTGACATCATAGCACTGTAGTTCTGAGGGTTCTAGATGGATGCAACAATCTCCTGTTGCTTCTATGAAGGCCATAATAGACGACATCACCAAACAGCTCCATAGTCACATACACAGCAAAGGAGAGATGTTGTTTACACCTAGTGATGTCAGTGGTATTGAGTGACATCACAGCACAGTGCTAAGGCTCCTGGGCCTGGACACAGCAGCGGCTGCAATATCTCAACGGAGAATACGTTTATATATATGTGTGTGTGTGCGCGTATATATATATATATATATATATATATATATATATATATATATATATATATATATATATATATTTCTCCGCCGAAATCACTTTTAAACCCATTTCCACCTTTTTTTCCCTTCTCTTCCTCTTACTTTTTTTTCACGTTTTTTTACGTTTTTCTCCTTTTCGCCTCTTTTCTGGGCGTATTATTCTTCTTTTTCTTCTTTTTTTTCGTCTAATGCATACCCCATCAGTGCAGCAATGCTTATTCAATACCGCCAGCAGATGGAGACACTGGGGGATAATTTTCTAAGGATTTATACTGATTTTTCCTGTCTGAATTTGTCGCACAGAAAGTTGCAGGCCAAATATGTGTGACATTTCTGCGACTTTAGCTTCTAGAGCATTTTTACAACATTATACATAGGTGCTGAATACATAAAAAGCGACTGTTCAGCGACAGACAAGTCGCATCGGCTGAAAGTAGGCCAGAATGTCAGTCCATGTTGGAGCAGGTTTAGATACAGTCTAAAGTATAGATCTCAAAGTCTGTGCACAGAATTTAGCAAGGGCCTCGCACCTTCTGATGCATCAGGTAGGTGCACAATAGCATAGCCTAACCCTCTGTACTTTGGTCTATATTGATGCGGGACATAGACAGCCAGCTGATGACCAATCCATTAGTGCAATGGATGGCTGGAAGCATTTGTCTTTGCCTTTGCAATACCACAGAAGCAATGCATGGTCAATGTACAGCAATGACACACCTGTGTGAACAGCCAGGAGACCCCCCCCCCCCCCCCATGTTATGTTACATAGTTACATAGTTAGTACGGTCGAAAAAAGACATATGTCCATCAAGTTCAACCAGGGAATTAAGGGGTAGGGGTGTGGCGCGATATTGGGGAAGGGATGAGATTTTATATTTCTTCATAAGCATTAATCTTATTTTGTCAATTAGGAACATTCAGCACCCACCCGCTATCAAGGCAGCTGCCTATCATGTCATGCCCTACCTGCACAGGTGTGCTGGCTACTCAAATGATCCAATTAAGGAGGCCATTTAGTCAGCAGCAGCAGAAGTCCTGTGCCTGGACGCTCCAACAGCGGCCAGACACAAGCAGAAGCAGAAGCAGCAGAAGCAGCAGCAGCACCACCTTTTGTTTTTTGGCTGCAGCAGCAGCAAGGCCCACAGGGCTGGCTAGCTGGCTAGCCAGCAAGCAGGTAGCAATGAAAGTAGGAATCTTTCTTTTTAACCCTGTAAGGGGGTGGTGCACTGTACCCGAAGATACTGCCATATCGGGTCAATGCATAGGGCGACGGAAGCAAGCTTCGAAATCGGCCCCCGTTCTCAAAAATCCATTTAATATATGGTCCCCAGATAGGGGACGTATCAGATATTAAACTGATAAGAACAGATACTACACTTGATCTTAGCCAAAAGGCCGAGAAGCGATAACCGTGAAAGGGGCGGGCCCAACAAGGTGCCCTTCATGGGCACTATCACTGCTTGCTGTCAGGGAGGCTGCCAGACAATTTTCCATGCACACTCTGGGCTGGGGGGCAGTCAACCACCAGTACACACACAGCAGAACCTAAACCCATACCATTATTGCTAAGCAGCAAGACAGGGGCCCTTTGCACTCCCACGGGGCCTTTTTAAATGCAATCCATAACCCGGATTTGCCAGGAACCCTTCTTACTCCTCCTACTTGCATGTGACACTGGGCTTAGGATCTGCATAGGAAACACACACACAAGCACACACCTACCTTTGTTGCCTGCAGATGCCTCCTTGGCTGTCCCCAAACGGTATCAAACCAACACCCACGGGAAGCTGTAAGCATAGAGGACATGCCTGCACCCCATTGGACTTACCTGTGTGGGTTAAATCCGGGTTATTTGACAACTATGGCGGTATGGTTCTGCTCAGGCAGAGCAGTGCTGATGCTCCTCATAAAGCTGTCGCTGCTGTGAAGGTTCTAGGTGACATCACAAATCCCTATGGTTACATACACAACAAAGCTGGGTTGTTGTTGTTTACACTCTGCAAGGCCTGTGGAAGTGAGTGACATCATAGCACTGTAGTTCTGAGGGTTCTAGATGGATGCAACAATCTCCTGTTGCTTCTATGAAGGCCGTAATAGACGACATCACCAAACAGCTCTATAGTCACATACACAGCAAAGGAGAGATGTTGTTTACACCTAGTGATGTCAGTGGTATTGAGTGACATCACAGCACAGTGCTAAGGCTCCTGGGCCTGGACACAGCAGCGGCTGCAATATCTCAACGGAGAATACGTTTATATATATGTGTGTGTGTGCGCGTATATATATATATATATATATATATATATTTCTCCGCCGAAATCACTTTTAAACCCATTTCCACCTTTTTTTCCCTTCTCTTCCTCTTACTTTTTTTTCACGTTTTTTTACGTTTTTCTCCTTTTCGCCTCTTTTCTGGGCGTATTATTCTTCTTTTTCTTCTTTTTTTTCGTCTAATGCATACCCCATCAGTGCAGCAATGCTTATTCAATACCGCCAGCAGATGGAGACACTGGGGGATAATTTTCTAAGGATTTATACTGATTTTTCCTGTCTGAATTTGTCGCACAGAAAGTTGCAGGCCAAATATGTGTGACATTTCTGCGACTTTAGCTTCTAGAGCATTTTTACAACATTATACATAGGTGCTGAATACATAAAAAGCGACTGTTCAGCGACAGACAAGTCGCATCGGCTGAAAGTAGGCCAGAATGTCAGTCCATGTTGGAGCAGGTTTAGATACAGTCTAAAGTATAGATCTCAAAGTCTGTGCACAGAATTTAGCAAGGGCCTCGCACCTTCTGATGCATCAGGTAGGTGCACAATAGCATAGCCTAACCCTCTGTACTTTGGTCTATATTGATGCGGGACATAGACAGCCAGCTGATGACCAATCCATTAGTGCAATGGATGGCTGGAAGCATTTGTCTTTGCCTTTGCAATACCACAGAAGCAATGCATGGTCAATGTACAGCAATGACACACCTGTGTGAACAGCCAGGAGACCCCCCCCCCCCCATGTTATGTTACATAGTTACATAGTTAGTACGGTCGAAAAAAGACATATGTCCATCAAGTTCAACCAGGGAATTAAGGGGTAGGGGTGTGGCGCGATATTGGGGAAGGGATGAGATTTTATATTTCTTCATAAGCATTAATCTTATTTTGTCAATTAGGAACATTCAGCACCCACCCGCTATCAAGGCAGCTGCCTATCATGTCATGCCCTACCTGCACAGGTGTGCTGGCTACTCAAATGATCCAATTAAGGAGGCCATTTAGTCAGCAGCAGCAGAAGTCCTGTGCCTGGACGCTCCAACAGCGGCCAGACACAAGCAGAAGCAGAAGCAGCAGAAGCAGCAGCAGCACCACCTTTTGTTTTTTGGCTGCAGCAGCAGCAAGGCCCACAGGGCTGGCTAGCTGGCTAGCCAGCAAGCAGGTAGCAATGAAAGTAGGAATCTTTCTTTTTAACCCTGTAAGGGGGTGGTGCACTGTACCCGAAGATACTGCCATATCGGGTCAATGCATAGGGCGACGGAAGCAAGCTTCGAAATCGGCCCCCGTTCTCAAAAATCCATTTAATATATGGTCCCCAGATAGGGGACGTATCAGATATTAAACTGATAAGAACAGATACTACACTTGATCTTAGCCAAAAGGCCGAGAAGCGATAACCGTGAAAGGGGCGGGCCCAACAAGGTGCCCTTCATGGGCACTATCACTGCTTGCTGTCAGGGAGGCTGCCAGACAATTTTCCATGCACACTCTGGGCTGGGGGGCAGTCAACCACCAGTACACACAGCAGAACCTAAACCCATACCATTATTGCTAAGCAGCAAGACAGGGGCCCATTGCACTCCCACGGGGCCTTTTTAAATGCAATCCATAACCCGGATTTGCCAGGAACCCTTCTTACTCCTCCTACTTGCATGTGACACTGGGCTTAGGATCTGCATAGGAAACACACACACAGGCACACACCTACCTTTGTTGCCTGCAGATGCCTCCTTGGCTGTCCCCAAACGGTATCAAACCAACACCCACGGGAAGCTGTAAGCATAGAGGACATGCCTGCACCCCATTGGACTTACCTGTGTGGGTTAAATCCGGGTTATTTGACAACCTATGGCGGTGATGGTTCTGCTCAGGCAGAGCAGTGCTGATGCTCCTCATAAAGCTGTCGCTGCTGTGAAGGTTCTAGGTGACATCACAAATCCCTATGGTTACATACACAACAAAGCTGGGTTGTTGTTGTTTACACTCTGCAAGGCCTGTGGAAGTGAGTGACATCATAGCACTGTAGTTCTGAGGGTTCTAGATGGATGCAACAATCTCCTGTTGCTTCTATGAAGGCCATAATAGACGACATCACCAAACAGCTCCATAGTCACATACACAGCAAAGGAGAGATGTTGTTTACACCTAGTGATGTCAGTGGTATTGAGTGACATCACAGCACAGTGCTAAGGCTCCTGGGCCTGGACACAGCAGCGGCTGCAATATCTCAACGGAGAATACGTTTATATATATGTGTGTGTGTGCGCGTATATATATATATATATATATATATATATATATATATATATTTCTCCGCTGAAATCACTTTTAAACCCATTTCCACCTTTTTTTCCCTTCTCTTCCTCTTACTTTTTTTTCACGTTTTTTTACGTTTTTCTCCTTTTCGCCTCTTTTCTGGGCGTATTATTCTTCTTTTTCTTCTTTTTTTTCGTCTAATGCATACCCCATCAGTGCAGCAATGCTTATTCAATACCGCCAGCAGATGGAGACACTGGGGGATAATTTTCTAAGGATTTATACTGATTTTTCCTGTCTGAATTTGTCGCACAGAAAGTTGCAGGCCAAATATGTGTGACATTTCTGCGACTTTAGCTTCTAGAGCATTTTTACAACATTATACATAGGTGCTGAATACATAAAAAGCGACTGTTCAGCGACAGACAAGTCGCATCGGCTGAAAGTAGGCCAGAATGTCAGTCCATGTTGGAGCAGGTTTAGATACAGTCTAAAGTATAGATCTCAAAGTCTGTGCACAGAATTTAGCAAGGGCCTCGCACCTTCTGATGCATCAGGTAGGTGCACAATAGCATAGCCTAACCCTCTGTACTTTGGTCTATATTGATGCGGGACATAGACAGCCAGCTGATGACCAATCCATTAGTGCAATGGATGGCTGGAAGCATTTGTCTTTGCCTTTGCAATACCACAGAAGCAATGCATGGTCAATGTACAGCAATGACACACCTGTGTGAACAGCCAGGAGACCCCCCCCCCCCCCCCCATGTTATGTTACATAGTTACATAGTTAGTACGGTCGAAAAAAGACATATGTCCATCAAGTTCAACCAGGGAATTAAGGGGTAGGGGTGTGGCGCGATATTGGGGAAGGGATGAGATTTTATATTTCTTCATAAGCATTAATCTTATTTTGTCAATTAGGAACATTCAGCACCCACCCGCTATCAAGGCAGCTGCCTATCATGTCATGCCCTACCTGCACAGGTGTGCTGGCTACTCAAATGATCCAATTAAGGAGGCCATTTAGTCAGCAGCAGCAGAAGTCCTGTGCCTGGACGCTCCAACAGCGGCCAGACACAAGCAGAAGCAGAAGCAGCAGAAGCAGCAGCAGCACCACCTTTTGTTTTTTGGCTGCAGCAGCAGCAAGGCCCACAGGGCTGGCTAGCTGGCTAGCCAGCAAGCAGGTAGCAATGAAAGTAGGAATCTTTCTTTTTAACCCTGTAAGGGGGTGGTGCACTGTACCCGAAGATACTGCCATATCGGGTCAATGCATAGGGCGACGGAAGCAAGCTTCGAAATCGGCCCCCGTTCTCAAAAATCCATTTAATATATGGTCCCCAGATAGGGGACGTATCAGATATTAAACTGATAAGAACAGATACTACACTTGATCTTAGCCAAAAGGCCGAGAAGCGATAACCGTGAAAGGGGCGGGCCCAACAAGGTGCCCTTCATGGGCACTATCACTGCTTGCTGTCAGGGAGGCTGCCAGACAATTTTCCATGCACACTCTGGGCTGGGGGGCAGTCAACCACCAGTACACACAGCAGAACCTAAACCCATACCATTATTGCTAAGCAGCAAGACAGGGGCCCATTGCACTCCCACGGGGCCTTTTTAAATGCAATCCATAACCCGGATTTGCCAGGAACCCTTCTTACTCCTCCTACTTGCATGTGACACTGGGCTTAGGATCTGCATAGGAAACACACACACAAGCACACACCTACCTTTGTTGCCTGCAGATGCCTCCTTGGCTGTCCCCAAACGGTATCAAACCAACACCCACGGGAAGCTGTAAGCATAGAGGACATGCCTGCACCCCATTGGACTTACCTGTGTGGGTTAAATCCGGGTTATTTGACAACCTATGGCGGTGATGGTTCTGCTCAGGCAGAGCAGTGCTGATGCTCCTCATAAAGCTGTCGCTGCTGTGAAGGTTCTAGGTGACATCACAAATCCCTATGGTTACATACACAACAAAGCTGGGTTGTTGTTGTTTACACTCTGCAAGGCCTGTGGAAGTGAGTGACATCATAGCACTGTAGTTCTGAGGGTTCTAGATGGATGCAACAATCTCCTGTTGCTTCTATGAAGGCCATAATAGACGACATCACCAAACAGCTCCATAGTCACATACACAGCAAAGGAGAGATGTTGTTTACACCTAGTGATGTCAGTGGTATTGAGTGACATCACAGCACAGTGCTAAGGCTCCTGGGCCTGGACACAGCAGCGGCTGCAATATCTCAACGGAGAATACGTTTATATATATGTGTGTGTGTGCGCGTATATATATATATATATATATATATATATATATATATATATATTTCTCCGCCGAAATCACTTTTAAACCCATTTCCACCTTTTTTTCCCTTCTCTTCCTCTTACTTTTTTTTCACGTTTTTTTACGTTTTTCTCCTTTTCGCCTCTTTTCTGGGCGTATTATTCTTCTTTTTCTTCTTTTTTTTCGTCTAATGCATACCCCATCAGTGCAGCAATGCTTATTCAATACCGCCAGCAGATGGAGACACTGGGGGATAATTTTCTAAGGATTTATACTGATTTTTCCTGTCTGAATTTGTCGCACAGAAAGTTGCAGGCCAAATATGTGTGACATTTCTGCGACTTTAGCTTCTAGAGCATTTTTACAACATTATACATAGGTGCTGAATACATAAAAAGCGACTGTTCAGCGACAGACAAGTCGCATCGGCTGAAAGTAGGCCAGAATGTCAGTCCATGTTGGAGCAGGTTTAGATACAGTCTAAAGTATAGATCTCAAAGTCTGTGCACAGAATTTAGCAAGGGCCTCGCACCTTCTGATGCATCAGGTAGGTGCACAATAGCATAGCCTAACCCTCTGTACTTTGGTCTATATTGATGCGGGACATAGACAGCCAGCTGATGACCAATCCATTAGTGCAATGGATGGCTGGAAGCATTTGTCTTTGCCTTTGCAATACCACAGAAGCAATGCATGGTCAATGTACAGCAATGACACACCTGTGTGAACAGCCAGGAGACCCCCCCCCCCCCCCCCCCCCATGTTATGTTACATAGTTACATAGTTAGTACGGTCGAAAAAAGACATATGTCCATCAAGTTCAACCAGGGAATTAAGGGGTAGGGGTGTGGCGCGATATTGGGGAAGGGATGAGATTTTATATTTCTTCATAAGCATTAATCTTATTTTGTCAATTAGGAACATTCAGCACCCACCCGCTATCAAGGCAGCTGCCTATCATGTCATGCCCTACCTGCACAGGTGTGCTGGCTACTCAAATGATCCAATTAAGGAGGCCATTTAGTCAGCAGCAGCAGAAGTCCTGTGCCTGGACGCTCCAACAGCGGCCAGACACAAGCAGAAGCAGAAGCAGCAGAAGCAGCAGCAGCACCACCTTTTGTTTTTTGGCTGCAGCAGCAGCAAGGCCCACAGGGCTGGCTAGCTGGCTAGCCAGCAAGCAGGTAGCAATGAAAGTAGGAATCTTTCTTTTTAACCCTGTAAGGGGGTGGTGCACTGTACCCGAAGATACTGCCATATCGGGTCAATGCATAGGGCGACGGAAGCAAGCTTCGAAATCGGCCCCCGTTCTCAAAAATCCATTTAATATATGGTCCCCAGATAGGGGACGTATCAGATATTAAACTGATAAGAACAGATACTACACTTGATCTTAGCCAAAAGGCCGAGAAGCGATAACCGTGAAAGGGGCGGGCCCAACAAGGTGCCCTTCATGGGCACTATCACTGCTTGCTGTCAGGGAGGCTGCCAGACAATTTTCCATGCACACTCTGGGCTGGGGGGCAGTCAACCACCAGTACACACAGCAGAACCTAAACCCATACCATTATTGCTAAGCAGCAAGACAGGGGCCCATTGCACTCCCACGGGGCCTTTTTAAATGCAATCCATAACCCGGATTTGCCAGGAACCCTTCTTACTCCTCCTACTTGCATGTGACACTGGGCTTAGGATCTGCATAGGAAACACACACACAAGCACACACCTACCTTTGTTGCCTGCAGATGCCTCCTTGGCTGTCCCCAAACGGTATCAAACCAACACCCACGGGAAGCTGTAAGCATAGAGGACATGCCTGCACCCCATTGGACTTACCTGTGTGGGTTAAATCCGGGTTATTTGACAACCTATGGCGGTGATGGTTCTGCTCAGGCAGAGCAGTGCTGATGCTCCTCATAAAGCTGTCGCTGCTGTGAAGGTTCTAGGTGACATCACAAATCCCTATGGTTACATACACAACAAAGCTGGGTTGTTGTTGTTTACACTCTGCAAGGCCTGTGGAAGTGAGTGACATCATAGCACTGTAGTTCTGAGGGTTCTAGATGGATGCAACAATCTCCTGTTGCTTCTATGAAGGCCATAATAGACGACATCACCAAACAGCTCCATAGTCACATACACAGCAAAGGAGAGATGTTGTTTACACCTAGTGATGTCAGTGGTATTGAGTGACATCACAGCACAGTGCTAAGGCTCCTGGGCCTGGACACAGCAGCGGCTGCAATATCTCAACGGAGAATACGTTTATATATATGTGTGTGTGTGCGCGTATATATATATATATATATATATATATATATATATTTCTCCGCCGAAATCACTTTTAAACCCATTTCCACCTTTTTTTCCCTTCTCTTCCTCTTACTTTTTTTTCACGTTTTTTTACGTTTTTCTCCTTTTCGCCTCTTTTCTGGGCGTATTATTCTTCTTTTTCTTCTTTTTTTTCGTCTAATGCATACCCCATCAGTGCAGCAATGCTTATTCAATACCGCCAGCAGATGGAGACACTGGGGGATAATTTTCTAAGGATTTATACTGATTTTTCCTGTCTGAATTTGTCGCACAGAAAGTTGCAGGCCAAATATGTGTGACATTTCTGCGACTTTAGCTTCTAGAGCATTTTTACAACATTATACATAGGTGCTGAATACATAAAAAGCGACTGTTCAGCGACAGACAAGTCGCATCGGCTGAAAGTAGGCCAGAATGTCAGTCCATGTTGGAGCAGGTTTAGATACAGTCTAAAGTATAGATCTCAAAGTCTGTGCACAGAATTTAGCAAGGGCCTCGCACCTTCTGATGCATCAGGTAGGTGCACAATAGCATAGCCTAACCCTCTGTACTTTGGTCTATATTGATGCGGGACATAGACAGCCAGCTGATGACCAATCCATTAGTGCAATGGATGGCTGGAAGCATTTGTCTTTGCCTTTGCAATACCACAGAAGCAATGCATGGTCAATGTACAGCAATGACACACCTGTGTGAACAGCCAGGAGACCCCCCCCCCCCCCCCCCCCATGTTATGTTACATAGTTACATAGTTAGTACGGTCGAAAAAAGACATATGTCCATCAAGTTCAACCAGGGAATTAAGGGGTAGGGGTGTGGCGCGATATTGGGGAAGGGATGAGATTTTATATTTCTTCATAAGCATTAATCTTATTTTGTCAATTAGGAACATTCAGCACCCACCCGCTATCAAGGCAGCTGCCTATCATGTCATGCCCTACCTGCACAGGTGTGCTGGCTACTCAAATGATCCAATTAAGGAGGCCATTTAGTCAGCAGCAGCAGAAGTCCTGTGCCTGGACGCTCCAACAGCGGCCAGACACAAGCAGAAGCAGAAGCAGCAGAAGCAGCAGCAGCACCACCTTTTGTTTTTTGGCTGCAGCAGCAGCAAGGCCCACAGGGCTGGCTAGCTGGCTAGCCAGCAAGCAGGTAGCAATGAAAGTAGGAATCTTTCTTTTTAACCCTGTAAGGGGGTGGTGCACTGTACCCGAAGATACTGCCATATCGGGTCAATGCATAGGGCGACGGAAGCAAGCTTCGAAATCGGCCCCCGTTCTCAAAAATCCATTTAATATATGGTCCCCAGATAGGGGACGTATCAGATATTAAACTGATAAGAACAGATACTACACTTGATCTTAGCCAAAAGGCCGAGAAGCGATAACCGTGAAAGGGGCGGGCCCAACAAGGTGCCCTTCATGGGCACTATCACTGCTTGCTGTCAGGGAGGCTGCCAGACAATTTTCCATGCACACTCTGGGCTGGGGGGCAGTCAACCACCAGTACACACAGCAGAACCTAAACCCATACCATTATTGCTAAGCAGCAAGACAGGGGCCCATTGCACTCCCACGGGGCCTTTTTAAATGCAATCCATAACCCGGATTTGCCAGGAACCCTTCTTACTCCTCCTACTTGCATGTGACACTGGGCTTAGGATCTGCATAGGAAACACACACACAAGCACACACCTACCTTTGTTGCCTGCAGATGCCTCCTTGGCTGTCCACAAAACGGTATCAAACCAACACCCACGGGAAGCTGTAAGCATAGAGGACATGCCTGCACCCCATTGGACTTACCTGTGTGGGTTAAATCCGGGATATTTGACAACCTATGGCGGTGATGGTTCTGCTCAGGCAGAGCAGTGCTGATGCTCCTCATAAAGCTGTCGCTGCTGTGAAGGTTCTAGGTGACATCACAAATCCCTATGGTTACATACACAACAAAGCTGGGTTGTTGTTGTTTACACTCTGCAAGGCCTGTGGAAGTGAGTGACATCATAGCACTGTAGTTCTGAGGGTTCTAGATGGATGCAACAATCTCCTGTTGCTTCTATGAAGGCCATAATAGACGACATCACCAAACAGCTCCATAGTCACATACACAGCAAAGGAGAGATGTTGTTTACACCTAGTGATGTCAGTGGTATTGAGTGACATCACAGCACAGTGCTAAGGCTCCTGGGCCTGGACACAGCAGCGGCTGCAATATCTCAACGGAGAATACGTTTATATATATGTGTGTGTGTGCGCGTATATATATATATATATATATATATATATATATATATATATATATTTCTCCGCCGAAATCACTTTTAAACCCATTTCCACCTTTTTTTCCCTTCTCTTCCTCTTACTTTTTTTTCACGTTTTTTTACGTTTTTCTCCTTTTCGCCTCTTTTCTGGGCGTATTATTCTTCTTTTTCTTCTTTTTTTTCGTCTAATGCATACCCCATCAGTGCAGCAATGCTTATTCAATACCGCCAGCAGATGGAGACACTGGGGGATAATTTTCTAAGGATTTATACTGATTTTTCCTGTCTGAATTTGTCGCACAGAAAGTTGCAGGCCAAATATGTGTGACATTTCTGCGACTTTAGCTTCTAGAGCATTTTTACAACATTATACATAGGTGCTGAATACATAAAAAGCGACTGTTCAGCGACAGACAAGTCGCATCGGCTGAAAGTAGGCCAGAATGTCAGTCCATGTTGGAGCAGGTTTAGATACAGTCTAAAGTATAGATCTCAAAGTCTGTGCACAGAATTTAGCAAGGGCCTCGCACCTTCTGATGCATCAGGTAGGTGCACAATAGCATAGCCTAACCCTCTGTACTTTGGTCTATATTGATGCGGGACATAGACAGCCAGCTGATGACCAATCCATTAGTGCAATGGATGGCTGGAAGCATTTGTCTTTGCCTTTGCAATACCACAGAAGCAATGCATGGTCAATGTACAGCAATGACACACCTGTGTGAACAGCCAGGAGACCCCCCCCCCCCCATGTTATGTTACATAGTTACATAGTTAGTACGGTCGAAAAAAGACATATGTCCATCAAGTTCAACCAGGGAATTAAGGGGTAGGGGTGTGGCGCGATATTGGGGAAGGGATGAGATTTTATATTTCTTCATAAGCATTAATCTTATTTTGTCAATTAGGAACATTCAGCACCCACCCGCTATCAAGGCAGCTGCCTATCATGTCATGCCCTACCTGCACAGGTGTGCTGGCTACTCAAATGATCCAATTAAGGAGGCCATTTAGTCAGCAGCAGCAGAAGTCCTGTGCCTGGACGCTCCAACAGCGGCCAGACACAAGCAGAAGCAGAAGCAGCAGAAGCAGCAGCAGCACCACCTTTTGTTTTTTGGCTGCAGCAGCAGCAAGGCCCACAGGGCTGGCTAGCTGGCTAGCCAGCAAGCAGGTAGCAATGAAAGTAGGAATCTTTCTTTTTAACCCTGTAAGGGGGTGGTGCACTGTACCCGAAGATACTGCCATATCGGGTCAATGCATAGGGCGACGGAAGCAAGCTTCGAAATCGGCCCCCGTTCTCAAAAATCCATTTAATATATGGTCCCCAGATAGGGGACGTATCAGATATTAAACTGATAAGAACAGATACTACACTTGATCTTAGCCAAAAGGCCGAGAAGCGATAACCGTGAAAGGGGCGGGCCCAACAAGGTGCCCTTCATGGGCACTATCACTGCTTGCTGTCAGGGAGGCTGCCAGACAATTTTCCATGCACACTCTGGGCTGGGGGGCAGTCAACCACCAGTACACACAGCAGAACCTAAACCCATACCATTATTGCTAAGCAGCAAGACAGGGGCCCATTGCACTCCCACGGGGCCTTTTTAAATGCAATCCATAACCCGGATTTGCCAGGAACCCTTCTTACTCCTCCTACTTGCATGTGACACTGGGCTTAGGATCTGCATAGGAAACACACACACAAGCACACACCTACCTTTGTTGCCTGCAGATGCCTCCTTGGCTGTCCCCAAACGGTATCAAACCAACACCCACGGGAAGCTGTAAGCATAGAGGACATGCCTGCACCCCATTGGACTTACCTGTGTGGGTTAAATCCGGGTTATTTGACAACCTATGGCGGTGATGGTTCTGCTCAGGCAGAGCAGTGCTGATGCTCCTCATAAAGCTGTCGCTGCTGTGAAGGTTCTAGGTGACATCACAAATCCCTATGGTTACATACACAACAAAGCTGGGTTGTTGTTGTTTACACTCTGCAAGGCCTGTGGAAGTGAGTGACATCATAGCACTGTAGTTCTGAGGGTTCTAGATGGATGCAACAATCTCCTGTTGCTTCTATGAAGGCCATAATAGACGACATCACCAAACAGCTCCATAGTCACATACACAGCAAAGGAGAGATGTTGTTTACACCTAGTGATGTCAGTGGTATTGAGTGACATCACAGCACAGTGCTAAGGCTCCTGGGCCTGGACACAGCAGCGGCTGCAATATCTCAACGGAGAATACGTTTATATATATGTGTGTGTGTGCGCGTATATATATATATATATATATATATATATATATATATATATTTCTCCGCCGAAATCACTTTTAAACCCATTTCCACCTTTTTTTCCCTTCTCTTCCTCTTACTTTTTTTTCACGTTTTTTTACGTTTTTCTCCTTTTCGCCTCTTTTCTGGGCGTATTATTCTTCTTTTTCTTCTTTTTTTTCGTCTAATGCATACCCCATCAGTGCAGCAATGCTTATTCAATACCGCCAGCAGATGGAGACACTGGGGGATAATTTTCTAAGGATTTATACTGATTTTTCCTGTCTGAATTTGTCGCACAGAAAGTTGCAGGCCAAATATGTGTGACATTTCTGCGACTTTAGCTTCTAGAGCATTTTTACAACATTATACATAGGTGCTGAATACATAAAAAGCGACTGTTCAGCGACAGACAAGTCGCATCGGCTGAAAGTAGGCCAGAATGTCAGTCCATGTTGGAGCAGGTTTAGATACAGTCTAAAGTATAGATCTCAAAGTCTGTGCACAGAATTTAGCAAGGGCCTCGCACCTTCTGATGCATCAGGTAGGTGCACAATAGCATAGCCTAACCCTCTGTACTTTGGTCTATATTGATGCGGGACATAGACAGCCAGCTGATGACCAATCCATTAGTGCAATGGATGGCTGGAAGCATTTGTCTTTGCCTTTGCAATACCACAGAAGCAATGCATGGTCAATGTACAGCAATGACACACCTGTGTGAACAGCCAGGAGACCCCCCCCCCCCCCCCCCCATGTTATGTTACATAGTTACATAGTTAGTACGGTCGAAAAAAGACATATGTCCATCAAGTTCAACCAGGGAATTAAGGGGTAGGGGTGTGGCGCGATATTGGGGAAGGGATGAGATTTTATATTTCTTCATCAGCATTAATCTTATTTTGTCAATTAGGAACATTCAGCACCCACCCGCTATCAAGGCAGCTGCCTATCATGTCATGCCCTACCTGCACAGGTGTGCTGGCTACTCAAATGATCCAATTAAGGAGGCCATTTAGTCAGCAGCAGCAGAAGTCCTGTGCCTGGACGCTCCAACAGCGGCCAGACACAAGCAGAAGCAGAAGCAGCAGAAGCAGCAGCAGCACCACCTTTTGTTTTTTGGCTGCAGCAGCAGCAAGGCCCACAGGGCTGGCTAGCTGGCTAGCCAGCAAGCAGGTAGCAATGAAAGTAGGAATCTTTCTTTTTAACCCTGTAAGGGGGTGGTGCACTGTACCCGAAGATACTGCCATATCGGGTCAATGCATAGGGCGACGGAAGCAAGCTTCGAAATCGGCCCCCGTTCTCAAAAATCCATTTAATATATGGTCCCCAGATAGGGGACGTATCAGATATTAAACTGATAAGAACAGATACTACACTTGATCTTAGCCAAAAGGCCGAGAAGCGATAACCGTGAAAGGGGCGGGCCCAACAAGGTGCCCTTCATGGGCACTATCACTGCTTGCTGTCAGGGAGGCTGCCAGACAATTTTCCATGCACACTCTGGGCTGGGGGGCAGTCAACCACCAGTACACACAGCAGAACCTAAACCCATACCATTATTGCTAAGCAGCAAGACAGGGGCCCATTGCACTCCCACGGGGCCTTTTTAAATGCAATCCATAACCCGGATTTGCCAGGAACCCTTCTTACTCCTCCTACTTGCATGTGACACTGGGCTTAGGATCTGCATAGGAAACACACACACAAGCACACACCTACCTTTGTTGCCTGCAGATGCCTCCTTGGCTGTCCCCAAACGGTATCAAACCAACACCCACGGGAAGCTGTAAGCATAGAGGACATGCCTGCACCCCATTGGACTTACCTGTGTGGGTTAAATCCGGGTTATTTGACAACCTATGGCGGTGATGGTTCTGCTCAGGCAGAGCAGTGCTGATGCTCCTCATAAAGCTGTCGCTGCTGTGAAGGTTCTAGGTGACATCACAAATCCCTATGGTTACATACACAACAAAGCTGGGTTGTTGTTGTTTACACTCTGCAAGGCCTGTGGAAGTGAGTGACATCATAGCACTGTAGTTCTGAGGGTTCTAGATGGATGCAACAATCTCCTGTTGCTTCTATGAAGGCCATAATAGACGACATCACCAAACAGCTCCATAGTCACATACACAGCAAAGGAGAGATGTTGTTTACACCTAGTGATGTCAGTGGTATTGAGTGACATCACAGCACAGTGCTAAGGCTCCTGGGCCTGGACACAGCAGCGGCTGCAATATCTCAACGGAGAATACGTTTATATATATGTGTGTGTGTGCGCGTATATATATATATATATATATATATATATATATATATATATATTTCTCCGCCGAAATCACTTTTAAACCCATTTCCACCTTTTTTTCCCTTCTCTTCCTCTTACTTTTTTTTCACGTTTTTTTACGTTTTTCTCCTTTTCGCCTCTTTTCTGGGCGTATTATTCTTCTTTTTCTTCTTTTTTTTCGTCTAATGCATACCCCATCAGTGCAGCAATGCTTATTCAATACCGCCAGCAGATGGAGACACTGGGGGATAATTTTCTAAGGATTTATACTGATTTTTCCTGTCTGAATTTGTCGCACAGAAAGTTGCAGGCCAAATATGTGTGACATTTCTGCGACTTTAGCTTCTAGAGCATTTTTACAACATTATACATAGGTGCTGAATACATAAAAAGCGACTGTTCAGCGACAGACAAGTCGCATCGGCTGAAAGTAGGCCAGAATGTCAGTCCATGTTGGAGCAGGTTTAGATACAGTCTAAAGTATAGATCTCAAAGTCTGTGCACAGAATTTAGCAAGGGCCTCGCACCTTCTGATGCATCA
Organism: Hyla sarda; assembly: GCF_029499605.1. Taxonomy (NCBI): domain Eukaryota; kingdom Metazoa; phylum Chordata; class Amphibia; order Anura; family Hylidae; genus Hyla; species Hyla sarda. The sequence continues at coordinate 47,934 of NW_026608083.1, forward strand.
GGTAGGTGCACAATAGCATAGCCTAACCCTCTGTACTTTGGTCTATATTGATGCGGGACATAGACAGCCAGCTGATGACCAATCCATTAGTGCAATGGATGGCTGGAAGCATTTGTCTTTGCCTTTGCAATACCACAGAAGCAATGCATGGTCAATGTACAGCAATGACACACCTGTGTGAACAGCCAGGAGACCCCCCCCCCCCCATGTTATGTTACATAGTTACATAGTTAGTACGGTCGAAAAAAGACATATGTCCATCAAGTTCAACCAGGGAATTAAGGGGTAGGGGTGTGGCGCGATATTGGGGAAGGGATGAGATTTTATATTTCTTCATAAGCATTAATCTTATTTTGTCAATTAGGAACATTCAGCACCCACCCGCTATCAAGGCAGCTGCCTATCATGTCATGCCCTACCTGCACAGGTGTGCTGGCTACTCAAATGATCCAATTAAGGAGGCCATTTAGTCAGCAGCAGCAGAAGTCCTGTGCCTGGACGCTCCAACAGCGGCCAGACACAAGCAGAAGCAGAAGCAGCAGAAGCAGCAGCAGCACCACCTTTTGTTTTTTGGCTGCAGCAGCAGCAAGGCCCACAGGGCTGGCTAGCTGGCTAGCCAGCAAGCAGGTAGCAATGAAAGTAGGAATCTTTCTTTTTAACCCTGTAAGGGGGTGGTGCACTGTACCCGAAGATACTGCCATATCGGGTCAATGCATAGGGCGACGGAAGCAAGCTTCGAAATCGGCCCCCGTTCTCAAAAATCCATTTAATATATGGTCCCCAGATAGGGGACGTATCAGATATTAAACTGATAAGAACAGATTTTTTAACTTGGCTACCCCTGAGGGGTATCTTTTTATTTAGAATTCATAACATTTTACAAAGTGCATTACGATTTATAAATATAATTTTTTTTTCCAATAAAAACAAATTTTGATAATAAAATCACATAACAATAAAAGTTCACATAAATACAATCATAATACACTTAAAATGGGCACTTGGTGGCTTTACAAAAGGGCGTTCCATTCATTAAAATACCATTTTCTAGCTAATAAAGGATAATATTTCTTGTCTAATAAAAAGTACTGGTACATATCACTAAAACAAAGAGCTAAAACATCATTCACAGATAAAATCTCATGTTTAAAAAGTAAAATGTTTCTGGCATTCCATAGAGCTGCTTTAACACAGTTTATGATCTTCCATGCCATTGTCTCTTGAGTCCGTATTGGGCATTCCAGACATCCATAAAAAACAGCTGCAGAGTTTAAGTCCTTTATTTCTGTTATCTTCTTCACCAGAGGGAGTATTTTAGTCCATATCCTTTTTGCATAAAAACAAGTCCAGAAAAGGTGGTACACGGTCTCGGGTTCCTGGCAGCCCTCCCTCGGGCATACTGCAGTGTTGGCCATCCTTCTTCGGTGCTGGAATGCCCGGCATGGAAGACACTCGTGTATGCAGCTCCAGGCCAGATCTTTCTGTGAATTAAAAAGATAAATCATATTTGCCATCTTCCATATTTTCCTGCATTTCTCTTCATTAAAATTATTCACAGGGGCAATAAAACCACTTTCTTTAATATATTTTAACAGTTTTTTGCTATTAGTTACTTCATTAATACTTTTTCCGTTAAAGTTGTACAGGTTGAAAATTTTCTCTAAAATCTTGTATTGTTGGGGAAGATTAAAAGCATAAGGACAGCTTAAAACAGTTTTAAACCACCCATTCCTCCTCATAAAAAAACCTGTATTAAAACGGATAAAATATGACCAGTAACTATCCTTAAAAAGTGTGCTAACACACATGCTAAAAAACTTGGTAAAAAGGAACGCCCTGATGTCGGGGAAGTCCTTTCCACCCATAACTTTTGGCATCATGACGATCTCTCTTCTCAATTTTTCACTCTTGGAGCTCCATAAAAAGGTAAAACATGCTTTAATGATTTTATTTAAAATCATTTCGGGGGGTGGAAAGACCATGCCAAGATACAATAAAATGGGTAAAATCACCATCTTTGTAACTAAAACCTTCCCCTCCATCGTTAGCTTTCTCATGTTCCACATACAAATTTTTGTGTTTATTTTTTGAGCCACCAAGTCCCAGCTATTAAAACCATTGTTTGACTCACTGAAGGAGACCCCTAAAATCTGCACAGACTCAGACACAGGAATGGGTAAATCCCTTAAAAACAGTCCTCCTATATTTAAAACACTGCTTTTATTAAAATTTACCTTAAAACCGGAGGCACAACAAAAAAATTCAACTTGCTTTAGGGCTTTTTGAAGCGATGGGGTGTCCCTTCCGAGCACTGCCACATCGTCCATGTACCCCACTACTTTAGCCTCTAGTCCCCCTCCTCCCGGCAGGGGGACCCCTCTTATTTGCTTATCTCTCCTCAAGGTGCATAGTAGAGGCTCAAGCGCACATATGAAAAGTAGTGGGGACAAAGGACACCCCTGCTTCACTCCGGAATTTAAAATCACATCCTGTGTCTTAAAACCGTTAACTAAAATCTTGCTTGTGCAGTTTTTATAAAAGGCCTTAAGAGACAATAAAAAGCCTTCAGGTATACCCATTTTCTCTAAAACCTTAAAAAGATAAAAATGTGACACTCTGTCAAAAGCCTTCTCGAAGTCTAAGGATAAAATGGCTAGTTTTCCGTTTCTAGACTTTGTGTCACTAATCACATCTTTTAAAAGGTTAAGATTTTCCCATATGCTCCTCCCAGGCACCCCACAGACCTGATTTGAATGGATTATTTTCTCTATTACACTTTTTAATCTATTTGCGCACAGTTTTGCCATCACTTTGTAGTCACAGTTGAGGAGGGTGATTGGTCTCCAGTTCTTTAGATCTGACCGGTCTCCCTTTTTGAACAGCAGGGAGACATCACCCTTCCTCCATGAACCTGGGAGGGCTTTTGTTTTAAATACTTCTGTAAAAAGGGAAAAAAGGTCATCTTTTAAAACACCATAAAAAATGACATAAAACTCAATGGGTATACCGTCAGGACCAGGCACCTTACCGGATTTAAAACTCCTGATCGTCTCTAAAACTTCCTGTTCCGAGATTTCCCTCTGTAAAAGAGACTGGGACACAGGGTCTAAAACATTGGTAATCTCCTTCAATGAGTCATTCATAAAATCAATATCAATATTTTTTGTATTAAAAAGATCCGCATAAAATGAATGTACCCTTTTTAAAATACCCTGTACATCTTTTTCTCCTTGTATATTATCAATTAAAACCTTTTTATCCGTTACTTTCTTAAAAAAGTACCTGGAGCAGGTCTCGTTCTCTTCAAGGTGCTTTATTTTGGATCTGAAAATTATCTCTTTTCCCTTCTGCTCCAGGCACTGTTTTATTTCTTTTTTTAAGTCAGTAATTTCTCTATAAACCTCTATACCATTGTCTCTGAATTTGTACAGGGTTTGCAGACGGGTATTTAGAAGGGAGTAAAACTCACGCTTCTCTTTAGCTCTAGAGATCCCTACTCTAATAAAAAACTCTTTTATTTTTATTTTCATTTTCTCCCACCATATACTGATGGGAGTGTTAGGATCTCTTACCCGTCTGCAGTCCTTGTAGAAGTTGATAAAATCGGATAAAACCTGCGGATCTTCTAAAAGGGATACATTCATCTTCCAGGCATTCCTCCCAGTCTTTTTTCTAAAATCACTCTTCACCTTAAAAGATAAAAGTTTGTGATCAGAAAAAACATTGGTTAAAACATCACACTTAAAAGGCAGTACTTGATAAGAACAGAAGATAAAATCGATCCTGGAGCTGCAGTTTGCGTTGCTCCAGGTCACACCGTCTCTTTCTGGTAAAATACTATTGCATTTCTTAAAAACATCAGTAAGTCTAAAATCAATAATCATATTTTTTAACATAGAAGATGTTTTATCATAGTTTCTACTTACTGAATTGGTAAAACGGTGCTCCCCCCTTAAAATACAATTAAAATCACCTGCTAAAATAAGAGGTTCAGAATCATTGATAAAAAGGGGTAAAATCTCTAACATCCGTGCTCTATCATTTTTATTGGGTGAACCATAAAAATTTAAAAACTGCCATTTAATACCATCAATAAAAGCTTTAACCAATAAAATTCTGCCTGGTAAAATCTCATGAATAAAATCAATAAAAGCATTTCCTTTAAAAAGTATGGCGACCCCTGCTGATCTGGATTCGTTAGATCCAGACCAGACTGATGGACCGTGTACCCAATCTTTTTTATACTTTTCATAATTTAAACTATGCGGGATGCCGCACTCCTGCAGGAAAACCACAGAAGCAGCAAAAATAGACAAGTAGTTAAAAAGGGCAACCCGTTTCGCTCGTGAACTTATACTTCTTACATTCATAGACAATCCGGACAACTCAGCCATTGGAGATGTAAAAAAAAGGGAGGCTCAGATAACAAACTAAAAACCAGATTGCGCACTGGAGCTCTCGTTACCCCCCACCTCTGACTCTACCGTACACATAGAGGAAGCCGGAGAGGAACCACCATCGCTCGAGCAGCCCCCCTCTTCCAAGACCACAGGTGTATAGACGGAGTACATTGGTAAGAACAGCTTCTGGGCTCCATTCTCTTTTTCGGCGTCCACCTCTTGCCCCTCCATAGGGGTCGGGTGCGTACTTAGGTCCGTTTCCGGGACCTCGGAGATGGTCACCCCTGAAACCTCCTCCTGGCTGGGAGGAGGAGGGGTATCCACCGCTGGGACCTGTGGAGGAGCTTCACTTGGAGCCCCCGTCACGACAGGAACTTCCATCTGCTCCTCCTGGACCACCTCCGAGTCCGGACGCCCTTTGGAGCCCCTTCGTCTTTTCACCTTTGCTACTCCGTCCGGGTTTTCACACTCAGGGGGACCCCGAGCAGGAGGACCTTCCGGGGTGGAATCGGGCACCTCTCGCTCTTCCACCTTCTCTGAGGTATCTGCCCGATCCCCTCTCGCATTTCTCTTCCCCGGCCTCCTCTCATTTGGGGTCCCCCTTTCCACCTGTGCCTCTTTCTCCTGGGGTTCTTTTGGGGGGGCCGTGGTCTCCATCTCACAGCTTACCTCTTCTTGTGGGGGGTGCTCCTCCTCTCTGGCTTTTCCCCAGGCTGGTCTCCGGACGTCTCTCTTGGGTTGCCCTTGCTGTTCTGTGGTTTTTTTTGGTCTGTGGGGACAGAAAGCATACACGTGACCAAAGTGACGGCAAAAATTACATCTCAAACCCTTATCACATTTTTCTGTTTCATGTTGCATGCTTCCACATTTCTTACAGGAACTTTCACAATTTTCCTTTATGTGCCCATAACGTTGGCACCTTCTGCAGAAGTTTGGCATTCCCGCAAAAAAGAGGTCGCCACACACATTGTTTAATTTAAAACGAGCAGGCGGTAATAGTATCCCCCCTGGGAGGGTGGGGTCTTTGTTGCACGTGACTTGATATCGCCATTTTGAGGTCCAGACACCACAGTCGTTCATGATTTTTCCTCTGAACTCCACCTTTTTAAAGTAGGCTGCCAGGAACCCATCGATCTCTCTCTGATTTACAAAAGGGGAGTACATCTTCACGACAATCAACTTGGTTTCATCTAGGACGTGCTCGACAATTTGGATACCCTTAAGCCTCGGATCATCTTGCTTTGGAATTTTCATTACTGCATCTAAGAATACGCCTTCCCCTATGAAAGTGCAGTCGTAGATCCTCCGCTTAGGGTAATCCTGGATGGCCAAAATCTCTCGCTTACGAACATTAAGAATCTTGTCGAGCACGTCCTCTATCACGAACCTCATGCCACGTGCATCCGCCGCATCACCTGTGAGAATGACCCGCACAGTGTGTTTAATCCGGGCATAAGCCGGTACCGAACCAGGATCTAGATCTTCATCCATGGTTCATTCGTGTTTTGGTCTGGTTCTCTCCGCTCCAACCAACCAGCCAATTCGCTCAAACCTCTCTCCACCCGAAGGCTTTGAGAGGCGATCGCAACCCGTTACCCTGGGACTAAGCCCTCTCCCCAATAGCAACAAGTGGGTGAAGCCCAGGCAATAAACCTGGGCGATCCCACAAGGCCGAGGAGAGGGGTACCCGAGTACCTTCTGACCAGATCTCCTGTATTACTACACTTGATCTTAGCCAAAAGGCCGAGAAGCGATAACCGTGAAAGGGGCGGGCCCAACAAGGTGCCCTTCATGGGCACTATCACTGCTTGCTGTCAGGGAGGCTGCCAGACAATTTTCCATGCACACTCTGGGCTGGGGGGCAGTCAACCACCAGTACACACAGCAGAACCTAAACCCATACCATTATTGCTAAGAAGCAAGACAGGGGCCCATTGCACTCCCATGGGGCCTTTTTAAATGCAATCCATAACCCGGATTTGCCAGGAACCCTTCTTACTCCTCCTACTTGCATGTGACACTGGGCTTAGGATCTGCATAGGAAACACACACACAAGCACACACCTACCTTTGTTGCCTGCAGATGCCTCCTTGGCTGTCCCCAAACGGTATCAAACCAACACCCACGGGAAGCTGTAAGCATAGAGGACATGCCTGCACCCCATTGGACTTACCTGTGTGGGTTAAATCCGGGTTATTTGACAACCTATGGCGGTGATGGTTCTGCTCAGGCAGACCAGTGCTGATGCTCCTCATAAAGCTGTCGCTGCTGTGAAGGTTCTAGGTGACATCACAAATCCCTATGGTTACATACACAACAAAGCTGGGTTGTTGTTGTTTACACTCTGCAAGGCCTGTGGAAGTGAGTGACATCATAGCACTGTAGTTCTGAGGGTTCTAGATGGATGCAACAATCTCCTGTTGCTTCTATGAAGGCCATAATAGACGACATCACCAAACAGCTCCATAGTCACATACACAGCAAAGGAGAGATGTTGTTTACACCTAGTGATGTCAGTGGTATTGAGTGACATCACAGCACAGTGCTAAGGCTCCTGGGCCTGGACACAGCAGCGGCTGCAATATCTCAACGGAGAATACGTTTATATATATGTGTGTGTGTGCGCGTATATATATATATATATATATATATATATATATATATATATATTTCTCCGCCGAAATCACTTTTAAACCCATTTCCACCTTTTTTTCCCTTCTCTTCCTCTTACTTTTTTTTCACGTTTTTTTACGTTTTTCTCCTTTTCGCCTCTTTTCTGGGCGTATTATTCTTCTTTTTCTTCTTTTTTTTCGTCTAATGCATACCCCATCAGTGCAGCAATGCTTATTCAATACCGCCAGCAGATGGAGACACTGGGGGATAATTTTCTAAGGATTTATACTGATTTTTCCTGTCTGAATTTGTCGCACAGAAAGTTGCAGGCCAAATATGTGTGACATTTCTGCGACTTTAGCTTCTAGAGCATTTTTACAACATTATACATAGGTGCTGAATACATAAAAAGCGACTGTTCAGCGACAGACAAGTCGCATCGGCTGAAAGTAGGCCAGAATGTCAGTCCATGTTGGAGCAGGTTTAGATACAGTCTAAAGTATAGATCTCAAAGTCTGTGCACAGAATTTAGCAAGGGCCTCGCACCTTCTGATGCATCAGGTAGGTGCACAATAGCATAGCCTAACCCTCTGTACTTTGGTCTTTTTTTTTTTTATAACAATACTTTTTTATTGAAAAGATTTTCATATACAAAAAGTAGAACACAATACACTTAGAACATATAAGGAGGTGAGACACCTCTCTGAAAGTGTAAATAAATAACAACATAAGATAACTAACACATTGCACAAGTTCTATCCATCAAATAGGTAAAATATCCATAAAATAAAATACTTTTGTCTTATTTTTTTTCCTTTTTTTCTTCTTTACCTTTCCTCTTTTTATTTTTCCGGGTCTTAGTTTACTGTATGAGTATAAACCCAATTGTACCAGGGTTTCACCAAGTACCTCAATTATCCGTTATATCTGTATTGTATTATGTGGGCCCTGTAACCAAACATCCCATCTAGTAAGAAATTCAGCCTCCCTGTCACAAGCCGAAGCCACCTTATATTCGTGCCACCCGTTAAGATTAACTTTAGAAACGATCTCTTTAATGGATGGAATATGGGATGAAGTCCAATATTTAACTATGAGAAATCTAGTGACAATTAATATATGAATAATTATAGACTTATGGAAAGAAGAATATTGGTCTATATCTACATTAAGCAGAGCTAGAGCTGGATTCAGTATGACAGGGAAGCCGCAAATGCTAGACATTAATCTACCTATACGTTTCCACATCACACTTATTTTGGGACATTGCCACCATACGTGATAGAAGGTACCTCTCTCCTTGCACCTCCAACACTTCTCCGAAGAAGAAGTAAATTTGGCTAGTCCGTCAGGGACTAAATACCATCTATATAGCAGTTTTTTGGATGTCTCCAAGTGGGCCACGCACCTAGAAAGTTTGGGTACAACTGAGTGGGCTCTACTCCATTGGTCATCCGAGAATGACACATTTAAATCTTGTTCCCATCTAGTTTTGTTCATATCTTCTATTACACCATGTTTATTGACTAAGAAATTATAACACCAAGATATGCCTCCTCTATGGTAACCCCCTTGAGAAAACCAGTTATGTAATTCTGAGTTAACAGTGGAGAGAGGTACCTGTACAGTTTCCATGGCGTGTCTGACTTGGAGAAATTTATAGAAATCTTTGTGAGAGATATCAAATGAGTGGTGCAAATCGTCAAAGGATACACATTTCTCTCCATCCCATACATCTCCTATTTTGTGTATTCCCTTATGTATCCATGCTTCTAACGTGAGGTGGGGTATAAGGGCTTCTAATACTCCTATTGGGGCTTCCAGGTGTGCGGTATGATAAAGACGACGTGGTATGACATAGGCAGACCAAACAGAATGAATGGCAGCAATCATGGGATGCTCAGAGAAGGGTTTAGAATGAAATAAATGTGTAGCAATTAATGTGTGGGCTATAGGGGTACGATTCAATACAAAATGTTCAATCTCCACCCACAACTTGGATGTGTCTAGAAGCCACAGAGACTTTAATTGGTCCATAATAACCGCTTTATAGTAAGACGCTATAGATGGACAGCTAATTCCTCCATTTTTAAGGGATGGGTACAGGTAAGATGTCTTAATTCTGGACTTCCTTCCTTTCCAAATGTATTTCATTAGTAGTGCTTGCAGAGATTGAATGTATCGGTAGGGCAAAGTAATCGGTACATTTCTGAAGGTATAGAGAATTTTAGGCAAAACCATCATTTTGATGGCCGAAACCTTACCCAGCCAGGACACCTTCAAATTGGGCATCTGGGAAGTAATTCTCTTTAGATCTGTATAAAGTGGAATATAATTAAGGTCATACAATTTTTTAGTAGGAAAGGTTAATTTAATACCCAGATAAGGAATACAATTCTCCGCCCAGGAAAAAGGATATAGGCCTTTCAGTCTGGAAACAACTTTGTTGGTCAAGCCCATATTCAAAATATGGGATTTGGAGGGGTTAATTTTATAATAAGAAAGCTTACCAAAATTGTCTAATTCTTCTATAATTCTAGGGATGGAAACCTCAGGGTCTCTACAAATTATCAGAATGTCATCCGCGAACAGGCCAATACGGTGTTCTCTATCACCAATTTTTATGCCTGCTATTGTCGGGTTAAGTCTAATACTTTCCGCCAGGGGTTCCATCGCCAGGGCAAAAATAAGGGGAGAAAGGGGGCAACCCTGTCTGGTCCCATTAGTGATATCAAAATTATTAGACATGAAACCTGAGGTAAAAACAGAAGCTGAAGGGGAACTATATAGCGCCATGATCGCGGTCCTAATTTTGTCGGAGAACCCAAATTTTGACAGTGTGCGCCCCAGGTAACCCCAATGAATTCTGTCAAAGGCCTTCTCAGCATCTAAAGTCAGTAGTAATGAAGGTATTCGACAGGATTCTACATGGTGAATTAAATTAATGAACGGTCTAGTTCCGTCTACTGTTTGCCTTTGTTGGACAAAACCCACCTGGTCATTTTTGATCAGGGAAGGGAGAATATTATTAATTCTGTTCGCAAGGATTTTTGAATATAATTTTAAATCAGTGTTGAGAAGTGAAATCGGCCGAAAATTCTCTGGTCTATCAGGGGTTTTACCTGGTTTGGGAATCGTGATAATTGTCGCTCGTAGCATTTCGGGTGGGATATAACCAGACTGGAACATAGAATTGAATAAGGGGAGGAGATATTTACCAAGAGTACTTTGATATTTCTTATAGTATTCCCCTGTGAACCCATCAGGTCCTGGGGATTTATTCAACTTTAGAGAGGATATGACCGAGTTCAGCTCAATCTCAGTGATGGGGCTAATGAGAGCCTCAGAATCATCTGAATTTATATAGGGGAGGTTTAGATTCGATAAAAAGCGATCAATCAATGAGATTTGGGGTTGAATAATGTCAGGGTCCGATTTTAGATTGTACAATCTTTCATAGTACTCTGCCATAACATTTGCAATTAATTTGGGATTTAATATTTTTTCTCCTTTACTATTAAGGATATGTGGAATTTTTGATTTGTTCGTTATAGACCTAAATTTATTGGCCAGCATCTTGCCTGCTTTATTTCCGTGTCCGTAAAATTGAGTATTTGTCTTTTTAAGAAAAAAGTCAAACTTGTAATGTAGGGCTTGATACAATTGGAATCGTAATTTTTTTAATTCCGTTAACAAATTATTTGTGGGAGTTCTTTTATGATCATTTTCCAAAATTTTAATTTGAGATATAAGGGATTGTATTTTTTGGGATCGTAACTTTTTTTGGTGGGACGCCAATTTAATACATTCCCCTCTTAGCACCGCCTTATGAGCACACCAATGGGTAAAAACATTAGTGTCTGTCACGGAATTTAATTGGAAGTATTCTTGTATTTTTTGATCTATGGTGGCGCTGGTGTGAGCATCGGAAAGTAGGGAATTGTTAATTCTCCACTGAAAAACTGGGGGGGTATTATATTCTTCAAATATACTAGTTGTAACTGGTGCATGGTCTGACCAGCTGATAATTCCTATTGAGGAAGTTTTTGACTGCTGGAGAAGCCATTTATCCACTACTATCATATCTATACGTGAGTATACACGATGAGTATGGGAGAAGAATGTGTAGTCTCTCTCCTCAGCATTGAGAGTTCTCCAAGAGTCAAAGAGGTCAGCTTTAAATAAAATATTGGAGACGTCCGTATTTCTATCCGAAATGTTAGGGGGATTTTTATCTATTCGTGGGGATAGCACTTTATTAAAATCACCCGTCAGTATTAGCGCTCCATATTTATTTTGGGCAATTCTGTTAAGAACGTGATTCAAGAAAGTGCCTTGTTTTTTATTCGGAGCATATATAGAGGCTATAGTGTATTTACGGTTATTAATATCGCAATTTAATATAATATATCTGCTATAGGCATCATATACAACATCCACCATCTTAAAGGCTACTGAATTTTTCACCGCTATCAATACACCTTTTTTCTTATTAACGTTAGGAGTGAAGAATATATTGGGAAAGTTTCTATGCTTAAGTCTAAAGGTGTCAGTTGTTAGTAGGTGGGTTTCTTGGGCACAAATAATATCGCATCCCACTCTTTTACACTCCCTCCAGAATAAGCTCCTTTTAAAGGGACTATTAAGCCCCCTCACATTGAATGTAGTGATATTAAACACCATAATTAAGACCTGTTGTAAGACTCTCAGTTATACCCCTTTTGAAATGAAACATATAAGCAAACCAGATACATCCCATATACCTGTGTCTGTAAATGGAGCTCCATAATAAACCTAGACCTTTAGTAGAATAATGAACAAGAACTTGCGCGAACGTAAACTTTAAACTTTTGGTTCTGTAAGAACCAGCCAGTACCTCATGGTATAACACGGCCAAGAGGATGGCGTGGGAGAAAAAATGTATTGCATGGAGATACAATTTCAACGTTAGAATACGCATCAATTTTATCTATCAGACATTCCGCCCTGATGTCAATAACTGGTAACGTTAACCCTATATACAACCAGATACCTCAACCAAAGAATAGTCTTTGACATAGTTCTGCAGTGGAGATCGTCATGAGGGTTTGACGGTGAACAGTTCTACAAAGTCTCCATGAGCTTGTCTGTTACTCCTCAGGTAGGGGAGCGAGATCTTGAGTGGGAGTGTCTGTCTCGTCCGTGAGAAGACTCAGGAGACTTCCGTTGTACTCTTGACCATTCCTGATGGATAGGTGTTGGCCTGGATTTAGGTGGATCCGTCAGCATGGAGGGTTTAATTCTGTCAGGGAACCATTTGCCCACCATGTGTAGGGCCTCTCTAGGTGTGGAAAAGGAGAGTGTAGCTCCATTTCTGGGAACCAATAATTTCACTGGAAAACCCCATCTGTAGGGAACTCCCTCCTCTCTCAAGACAGCGGTGGAAGTGGAGAAAGCTTTCCTCCTTTTCAATGTTGCAGCAGATAGGTCGGCAAATAGGGTGATGTTCAGGAATCTGTCCGGTAAATTAGGAGGTTTCTTGGCTGCTCTCAATACCTCTTCTTTATAGTGAAAAAAATGGATTCTGGCAAGGACATCTCTAGGTATGTCTCGAGAGAGATGTGTTGGTTTAGGCAGACGGTGTACTCGGTCCACTATCATGTCTCTTTGATCAGCTTGTGGAGTAAGCACGCTAAAGTAATCTGTGAGAAAATCACGCAGTTCTGAGTTTTGCACTGACTCAGGTATTCCTCTGAAGCGGATATTATTCCTCCTGGATCTGTCTTCCAGGTCCGCTAATTTTAATTGAATGGAAACAATGTCGTCTATCGTCTCATTTTGAGAGTCCACTAGTGCATTGTGAGCATCTGTGAATTTTTCCAGTTTGTCCTCCAAGTTTGCTGTGCGTTCACCTATTTGTGCCACTTCTTTAGAAAGTACGCTTATGGATGACAGTACATCTTTCTGTAAAGAGTCTCTGAATTCTTGGAATAAGTTTCTCATTGTAGATTCCATGCTAGCAGGCATTTTATCCTCCAGTTTGGATGCCATATCAGGCGGTTTAATGGAGGGGTTGGACATATGGGTAACAGCTGCCGATATAGAGCTTAGTTGTGAGTTGGTTTTTGGAATTACAGATTCAGCTCCCAAAGGAGTAGATAGAGATGTTTGGTCACTTGTGGTATAGTTACAAGGTAAGTCTGAGAAATCACTTTCTTCGTCAGCGAAGTTGCAAATGGGAACAGATTTGTTTCTCAATGAGTAGTATTCGGTGAGTTTATTGGTATCTTTCTTTTTCGAGCGCCTCCTAGACATGTTACAACAGTCCCTCAGTAAAAGAAGCCTCACAGGCCATTAAGGCAGGTAAAAGGAAGAGGAGGAAACATCAAAGTCCACCTGCAGTGACTGAGAATAAGCGAGGAAACAGCACCCCCCAGTGGCAATTTGTTTAATGACACTGGACCCTTTAGGGGAAGCCGTGGGTAAGCTGATAATAATATACTGTAAAAGGTAGCACTTTTCTTGTATTAGATTCTTTAAGTTATCATCACTTCAGTATCACAATATGCAGCATACAATATGTTGATTAGTATGGAAAAGGGAGATGAAATGTTACTGTAAACCATAAGCCACAGATCCGAGGGTACAGCTCATCCAGCGTTGAAGCCTTGTAAGTAGCTTTTGCAGAGACTGCTGTCCCGCTTAGTAGTTTGGGTACCAGGGTAAGAACAATATGGCTGACAGGTAGTACAGTTTCCTCCACAAGGCTATATCCCAACTCTGCCACAGGTGGTCTATCATCAGAGTACTCACAGTCTTTTAGGTTGTTTTCATCAAAAGCCAGGGGAGCACTTTCAAAATGATGCCACTGCGTCCCCCACTTTTCCCCTTTCCCCTCCTTACTCACGGTCTCGGTGGAGGGGTGCTGCTAATGACGATGTGTGAGCGCAGCAGCAGGCAGGCAAGATGGCGTCAGCGTCTCCACCACCCGTCTCCCTCTCTCCACTCCAAGCAGCGCAGCCGAGCGCGGGCAGCGACCAGGGGGTCGGGACACCAGCAGCCGGACGTCCAAGAGCAGCAGCCACTCCATCCGCTCCCCTAGCTCACACAAATCTCCTCCGTATCTCCGGTGAGTAGCTCACAGCCTGGGTGGCAAAATGGCGCCGGCAGCGCCGCTATGTTCGCGCCTTCCGGATCTCCGGCCACAGTAACTCCGGTCGCAGCGAGCGTAGAAAGGCCGGGGTAGTCTCTTTCCGTTCCGCACCGCAAGCCCTGTCAGATGAGATTAGTCAAAGAGGAATTTGTGAGGGTTAACTGCCGATTTGTGCCGCTATATCAGAGCTGAGGGGAGAGCCCTCTACATCCGCGTCTGCTCTTCTCCGCTTCCGGCCACGCCCCCCTCTACTTTGGTCTATATTGATGCGGGACATAGACAGCCAGCTGATGACCAATCCATTAGTGCAATGGATGGCTGGAAGCATTTGTCTTTGCCTTTGCAATACCACAGAAGCAATGCATGGTCAATGTACAGCAATGACACACCTGTGTGAACAGCCAGGAGACACCCCCCCCCCCCATGTTATGTTACATAGTTACATAGTTAGTACGGTCGAAAAAAGACATATGTCCATCAAGTTCAACCAGGGAATTAAGGGGTAGGGGTGTGGCGCGATATTGGGGAAGGGATGAGATTTTATATTTCTTCATAAGCATTAATCTTATTTTGTCAATTAGGAACATTCAGCACCCACCCGCTATCAAGGCAGCTGCCTATCATGTCATGCCCTACCTGCACAGGTGTGCTGGCTACTCAAATGATCCAATTAAGGAGGCCATTTAGTCAGCAGCAGCAGAAGTCCTGTGCCTGGACGCTCCAACAGCGGCCAGACACAAGCAGAAGCAGAAGCAGCAGAAGCAGCAGCAGCACCACCTTTTGTTTTTTGGCTGCAGCAGCAGCAAGGCCCACAGGGCTGGCTAGCTGGCTAGCCAGCAAGCAGGTAGCAATGAAAGTAGGAATCTTTCTTTTTAACCCTGTAAGGGGGTGGTGCACTGTACCCGAAGATACTGCCATATCGGGTCAATGCATAGGGCGACGGAAGCAAGCTTCGAAATCGGCCCCCGTTCTCAAAAATCCATTTAATATATGGTCCCCAGATAGGGGACGTATCAGATATTAAACTGATAAGAACAGATACTACACTTGATCTTAGCCAAAAGGCCGAGAAGCGATAACCGTGAAAGGGGCGGGCCCAACAAGGTGCCCTTCATGGGCACTATCACTGCTTGCTGTCAGGGAGGCTGCCAGACAATTTTCCATGCACACTCTGGGCTGGGGGGCAGTCAACCACCAGTACACACAGCAGAACCTAAACCCATACCATTATTGCTAAGCAGCAAGACAGGGGCCCATTGCACTCCCACGGGGCCTTTTTAAATGCAATCCATAACCCGGATTTGCCAGGAACCCTTCTTACTCCTCCTACTTGCATGTGACACTGGGCTTAGGATCTGCATAGGAAACACACACACAAGCACACACCTACCTTTGTTGCCTGCAGATGCCTCCTTGGCTGTCCCCAAACGGTATCAAACCAACACCCACGGGAAGCTGTAAGCATAGAGGACATGCCTGCACCCCATTGGACTTACCTGTGTGGGTTAAATCCGGGTTATTTGACAACCTATGGCGGTGATGGTTCTGCTCAGGCAGAGCAGTGCTGATGCTCCTCATAAAGCTGTCGCTGCTGTGAAGGTTCTAGGTGACATCACAAATCCCTATGGTTACATACACAACAAAGCTGGGTTGTTGTTGTTTACACTCTGCAAGGTCTGTGGAAGTGAGTGACATCATAGCACTGTAGTTCTGAGGGTTCTAGATGGATGCAACAATCTCCTGTTGCTTCTATGAAGGCCATAATAGACGACATCACCAAACAGCTCCATAGTCACATACACAGCAAAGGAGAGATGTTGTTTACACCTAGTGATGTCAGTGGTAGTGAGTGACATCACAGCACAGTGCTAAGGCTCCTGGGCCTGGACACAGCAGCGGCTGCAATATCTCAACGGAGAATACGTTTATATATATGTGTGTGTGTGCGCGTATATATATATATATATATATATATATTTCTCTGCCGAAATCACTTTTAAACCCATTTCCACCTTTTTTTCCCTTCTCTTCCTCTTACTTTTTTTTCACGTTTTTTTACGTTTTTCTCCTTTTCGCCTCTTTTCTGGGCGTATTATTCTTCTTTTTCTTCTTTTTTTTCGTCTAATGCATACCCCATCAGTGCAGCAATGCTTATTCAATACCGCCAGCAGATGGAGACACTGGGGGATAATTTTCTAAGGATTTATACTGATTTTTCCTGTCTGAATTTGTCGCACAGAAAGTTGCAGGCCAAATATGTGTGACATTTCTGCGACTTTAGCTTCTAGAGCATTTTTACAACATTATACATAGGTGCTGAATACATAAAAAGCGACTGTT
Source organism: Hyla sarda (assembly GCF_029499605.1). Classification (NCBI taxonomy): domain Eukaryota; kingdom Metazoa; phylum Chordata; class Amphibia; order Anura; family Hylidae; genus Hyla; species Hyla sarda. The sequence goes on from NW_026608083.1 coordinate 64,420, forward strand.
CAGCGACAGACAAGTCGCATCGGCTGAAAGTAGGCCAGAATGTCAGTCCATGTTGGAGCAGGTTTAGATACAGTCTAAAGTATAGATCTCAAAGTCTGTGCACAGAATTTAGCAAGGGCCTCGCACCTTCTGATGCATCAGGTAGGTGCACAATAGCATAGCCTAACCCTCTGTACTTTGGTCTATATTGATGCGGGACATAGACAGCCAGCTGATGACCAATCCATTAGTGCAATGGATGGCTGGAAGCATTTGTCTTTGCCTTTGCAATACCACAGAAGCAATGCATGGTCAATGTACAGCAATGACACACCTGTGTGAACAGCCAGGAGACCCCCCCCCCCCCATGTTATGTTACATAGTTACATAGTTAGTACGGTCGAAAAAAGACATATGTCCATCAAGTTCAACCAGGGAATTAAGGGGTAGGGGTGTGGCGCGATATTGGGGAAGGGATGAGATTTTATATTTCTTCATAAGCATTAATCTTATTTTGTCAATTAGGAACATTCAGCACCCACCCGCTATCAAGGCAGCTGCCTATCATGTCATGCCCTACCTGCACAGGTGTGCTGGCTACTCAAATGATCCAATTAAGGAGGCCATTTAGTCAGCAGCAGCAGAAGTCCTGTGCCTGGACGCTCCAACAGCGGCCAGACACAAGCAGAAGCAGAAGCAGCAGCAGCACCACCTTTTGTTTTTTGGCTGCAGCAGCAGCAAGGCCCACAGGGCTGGCTAGCTGGCTAGCCAGCAAGCAGGTAGCAATGAAAGTAGGAATCTTTCTTTTTAACCCTGTAAGGGGGTGGTGCACTGTACCCGAAGATACTGCCATATCGGGTCAATGCATAGGGCGACGGAAGCAAGCTTCGAAATCGGCCCCCGTTCTCAAAAATCCATTTAATATATGGTCCCCAGATAGGGGACGTATCAGATATTAAACTGATAAGAACAGATACTACACTTGATCTTAGCCAAAAGGCCGAGAAGCGATAACCGTGAAAGGGGCGGGCCCAACAAGGTGCCCTTCATGGGCACTATCACTGCTTGCTGTCAGGGAGGCTGCCAGACAATTTTCCATGCACACTCTGGGCTGGGGGGCAGTCAACCACCAGTACACACAGCAGAACCTAAACCCATACCATTATTGCTAAGCAGCAAGACAGGGGCCCATTGCACTCCCACGGGGCCTTTTTAAATGCAATCCATAACCCGGATTTGCCAGGAACCCTTCTTACTCCTCCTACTTGCATGTGACACTGGGCTTAGGATCTGCATAGGAAACACACACACAAGCACACACCTACCTTTGTTGCCTGCAGATGCCTCCTTGGCTGTCCCCAAACGGTATCAAACCAACACCCACGGGAAGCTGTAAGCATAGAGGACATGCCTGCACCCCATTGGACTTACCTGTGTGGGTTAAATCCGGGTTATTTGACAACCTATGGCGGTGATGGTTCTGCTCAGGCAGAGCAGTGCTGATGCTCCTCATAAAGCTGTCGCTGCTGTGAAGGTTCTAGGTGACATCACAAATCCCTATGGTTACATACACAACAAAGCTGGGTTGTTGTTGTTTACACTCTGCAAGGCCTGTGGAAGTGAGTGACATCATAGCACTGTAGTTCTGAGGGTTCTAGATGGATGCAACAATCTCCTGTTGCTTCTATGAAGGCCATAATAGACGACATCACCAAACAGCTCCATAGTCACATACACAGCAAAGGAGAGATGTTGTTTACACCTAGTGATGTCAGTGGTATTGAGTGACATCACAGCACAGTGCTAAGGCTCCTGGGCCTGGACACAGCAGCGGCTGCAATATCTCAACGGAGAATACGTTTATATATATGTGTGTGTGTGCGCGTATATATATATATATATATATATATATATATATATATATATATATATATTTCTCCGCCGAAATCACTTTTAAACCCATTTCCACCTTTTTTTCCCTTCTCTTCCTCTTACTTTTTTTTCACGTTTTTTTACGTTTTTCTCCTTTTCGCCTCTTTTCTGGGCGTATTATTCTTCTTTTTCTTCTTTTTTTCCGTCTAATGCATACCCCATCAGTGCAGCAATGCTTATTCAATACCGCCAGCAGATGGAGACACTGGGGGATAATTTTCTAAGGATTTATACTGATTTTTCCTGTCTGAATTTGTCGCACAGAAAGTTGCAGGCCAAATATGTGTGACATTTCTGCGACTTTAGCTTCTAGAGCATTTTTACAACATTATACATAGGTGCTGAATACATAAAAAGCGACTGTTCAGCGACAGACAAGTCGCATCGGCTGAAAGTAGGCCAGAATGTCAGTCCATGTTGGAGCAGGTTTAGATACAGTCTAAAGTATAGATCTCAAAGTCTGTGCACAGAATTTAGCAAGGGCCTCGCACCTTCTGATGCATCAGGTAGGTGCACAATAGCATAGCCTAACCCTCTGTACTTTGGTCTATATTGATGCGGGACATAGACAGCCAGCTGATGACCAATCCATTAGTGCAATGGATGGCTGGAAGCATTTGTCTTTGCCTTTGCAATACCACAGAAGCAATGCATGGTCAATGTACAGCAATGACACACCTGTGTGAACAGCCAGGAGACCCCCCCCCCCCCCCATGTTATGTTACATAGTTACATAGTTAGTACGGTCGAAAAAAGACATATGTCCATCAAGTTCAACCAGGGAATTAAGGGGTAGGGGTGTGGCGCGATATTGGGGAAGGGATGAGATTTTATATTTCTTCATAAGCATTAATCTTATTTTGTCAATTAGGAACATTCAGCACCCACCCGCTATCAAGGCAGCTGCCTATCATGTCATGCCCTACCTGCACAGGTGTGCTGGCTACTCAAATGATCCAATTAAGGAGGCCATTTAGTCAGCAGCAGCAGAAGTCCTGTGCCTGGACGCTCCAACAGCGGCCAGACACAAGCAGAAGCAGAAGCAGCAGAAGCAGCAGCAGCACCACCTTTTGTTTTTTGGCTGCAGCAGCAGCAAGGCCCACAGGGCTGGCTAGCTGGCTAGCCAGCAAGCAGGTAGCAATGAAAGTAGGAATCTTTCTTTTTAACCCTGTAAGGGGGTGGTGCACTGTACCCGAAGATACTGCCATATCGGGTCAATGCATAGGGCGACGGAAGCAAGCTTCGAAATCGGCCCCCGTTCTCAAAAATCCATTTAATATATGGTCCCCAGATAGGGGACGTATCAGATATTAAACTGATAAGAACAGATACTACACTTGATCTTAGCCAAAAGGCCGAGAAGCGATAACCGTGAAAGGGGCGGGCCCAACAAGGTGCCCTTCATGGGCACTATCACTGCTTGCTGTCAGGGAGGCTGCCAGACAATTTTCCATGCACACTCTGGGCTGGGGGGCAGTCAACCACCAGTACACACAGCAGAACCTAAACCCATACCATTATTGCTAAGCAGCAAGACAGGGGCCCATTGCACTCCCACGGGGCCTTTTTAAATGCAATCCATAACCCGGATTTGCCAGGAACCCTTCTTACTCCTCCTACTTGCATGTGACACTGGGCTTAGGATCTGCATAGGAAACACACACACAAGCACACACCTACCTTTGTTGCCTGCAGATGCCTCCTTGGCTGTCCCCAAACGGTATCAAACCAACACCCACGGGAAGCTGTAAGCATAGAGGACATGCCTGCACCCCATTGGACTTACCTGTGTGGGTTAAATCCGGGTTATTTGACAACCTATGGCGGTGATGGTTCTGCTCAGGCAGAGCAGTGCTGATGCTCCTCATAAAGCTGTCGCTGCTGTGAAGGTTCTAGGTGACATCACAAATCCCTATGGTTACATACACAACAAAGCTGGGTTGTTGTTGTTTACACTCTGCAAGGCCTGTGGAAGTGAGTGACATCATAGCACTGTAGTTCTGAGGGTTCTAGATGGATGCAAAAATCTCCTGTTGCTTCTATGAAGGCCATAATAGACGACATCACCAAACAGCTCCATAGTCACATACACAGCAAAGGAGAGATGTTGTTTACACCTAGTGATGTCAGTGGTATTGAGTGACATCACAGCACAGTGCTAAGGCTCCTGGGCCTGGACACAGCAGCGGCTGCAATATCTCAACGGAGAATACGTTTATATATATGTGTGTGTGTGCGCGTATATATATATATATATATATATATATATATATATATATATATATATATTTCTCCGCCGAAATCACTTTTAAACCCATTTCCACCTTTTTTTCCCTTCTCTTCCTCTTACTTTTTTTTCACGTTTTTTTACGTTTTTCTCCTTTTCGCCTCTTTTCTGGGCGTATTATTCTTCTTTTTCTTCTTTTTTTTCGTCTAATGCATACCCCATCAGTGCAGCAATGCTTATTCAATACCGCCAGCAGATGGAGACACTGGGGGATAATTTTCTAAGGATTTATACTGATTTTTCCTGTCTGAATTTGTCGCACAGAAAGTTGCAGGCCAAATATGTGTGACATTTCTGCGACTTTAGCTTCTAGAGCATTTTTACAACATTATACATAGGTGCTGAATACATAAAAAGCGACTGTTCAGCGACAGACAAGTCGCATCGGCTGAAAGTAGGCCAGAATGTCAGTCCATGTTGGAGCAGGTTTAGATACAGTCTAAAGTATAGATCTCAAAGTCTGTGCACAGAATTTAGCAAGGGCCTCGCACCTTCTGATGCATCAGGTAGGTGCACAATAGCATAGCCTAACCCTCTGTACTTTGGTCTATATTGATGCGGGACATAGACAGCCAGCTGATGACCAATCCATTAGTGCAATGGATGGCTGGAAGCATTTGTCTTTGCCTTTGCAATACCACAGAAGCAATGCATGGTCAATGTACAGCAATGACACACCTGTGTGAACAGCCAGGAGACCCCCCCCCCCCATGTTATGTTACATAGTTACATAGTTAGTACGGTCGAAAAAAGACATATGTCCATCAAGTTCAACCAGGGAATTAAGGGGTAGGGGTGTGGCGCGATATTGGGGAAGGGATGAGATTTTATATTTCTTCATAAGCATTAATCTTATTTTGTCAATTAGGAACATTCAGCACCCACCCGCTATCAAGGCAGCTGCCTATCATGTCATGCCCTACCTGCACAGGTGTGCTGGCTACTCAAATGATCCAATTAAGGAGGCCATTTAGTCAGCAGCAGCAGAAGTCCTGTGCCTGGACGCTCCAACAGCGGCCAGACACAAGCAGAAGCAGAAGCAGCAGAAGCAGCAGCAGCACCACCTTTTGTTTTTTGGCTGCAGCAGCAGCAAGGCCCACAGGGCTGGCTAGCTGGCTAGCCAGCAAGCAGGTAGCAATGAAAGTAGGAATCTTTCTTTTTAACCCTGTAAGGGGGTGGTGCACTGTACCCGAAGATACTGCCATATCGGGTCAATGCATAGGGCGACGGAAGCAAGCTTCGAAATCGGCCCCCGTTCTCAAAAATCCATTTAATATATGGTCCCCAGATAGGGGACGTATCAGATATTAAACTGATAAGAACAGATACTACACTTGATCTTAGCCAAAAGGCCGAGAAGCGATAACCGTGAAAGGGGCGGGCCCAACAAGGTGCCCTTCATGGGCACTATCACTGCTTGCTGTCAGGGAGGCTGCCAGACAATTTTCCATGCACACTCTGGGCTGGGGGGCAGTCAACCACCAGTACACACAGCAGAACCTAAACCCATACCATTATTGCTAAGCAGCAAGACAGGGGCCCATTGCACTCCCACGGGGCCTTTTTAAATGCAATCCATAACCCGGATTTGCCAGGAACCCTTCTTACTCCTCCTACTTGCATGTGACACTGGGCTTAGGATCTGCATAGGAAACACACACACAAGCACACACCTACCTTTGTTGCCTGCAGATGCCTCCTTGGCTGTCCCCAAACGGTATCAAACCAACACCCACGGGAAGCTGTAAGCATAGAGGACATGCCTGCACCCCATTGGACTTACCTGTGTGGGTTAAATCCGGGTTATTTGACAACCTATGGCGGTGATGGTTCTGCTCAGGCAGAGCAGTGCTGATGCTCCTCATAAAGCTGTCGCTGCTGTGAAGGTTCTAGGTGACATCACAAATCCCTATGGTTACATACACAACAAAGCTGGGTTGTTGTTGTTTACACTCTGCAAGGCCTGTGGAAGTGAGTGACATCATAGCACTGTAGTTCTGAGGGTTCTAGATGGATGCAACAATCTCCTGTTGCTTCTATGAAGGCCATAATAGACGACATCACCAAACAGCTCCATAGTCACATACACAGCAAAGGAGAGATGTTGTTTACACCTAGTGATGTCAGTGGTATTGAGTGACATCACAGCACAGTGCTAAGGCTCCTGGGCCTGGACACAGCAGCGGCTGCAATATCTCAACGGAGAATACGTTTATATATATGTGTGTGTGTGCGCGTATATATATATATATATATATATATATATATATATATATATATATTTCTCCGCCGAAATCACTTTTAAACCCATTTCCACCTTTTTTTCCCTTCTCTTCCTCTTACTTTTTTTTCACGTTTTTTTACGTTTTTCTCCTTTTCGCCTCTTTTCTGGGCGTATTATTCTTCTTTTTTTTCGTCTAATGCATACCCCATCAGTGCAGCAATGCTTATTCAATACCGCCAGCAGATGGAGACACTGGGGGATAATTTTCTAAGGATTTATACTGATTTTTCCTGTCTGAATTTGTCGCACAGAAAGTTGCAGGCCAAATATGTGTGACATTTCTACGACTTTAGCTTCTAGAGCATTTTTACAACATTATACATAGGTGCTGAATACATAAAAAGCGACTGTTCAGCGACAGACAAGTCGCATCGGCTGAAAGTAGGCCAGAATGTCAGTCCATGTTGGAGCAGGTTTAGATACAGTCTAAAGTATAGATCTCAAAGTCTGTGCACAGAATTTAGCAAGGGCCTCGCACCTTCTGATGCATCAGGTAGGTGCACAATAGCATAGCCTAACCCTCTGTACTTTGGTCTATATTGATGCGGGACATAGACAGTCAGCTGATGACCAATCCATTAGTGCAATGGATGGCTGGAAGCATTTGTCTTTGCCTTTGCAATACCACAGAAGCAATGCATGGTCAATGTACAGCAATGACACACCTGTGTGAACAGCCAGGAGACCCCCCCATGTTATGTTACATAGTTACATAGTTAGTACGGTCGAAAAAAGACATATGTCCATCAAGTTCAACCAGGGAATTAAGGGGTAGGGGTGTGGCGCGATATTGGGGAAGGGATGAGATTTTATATTTCTTCATAAGCATTAATCTTATTTTGTCAATTAGGAACATTCAGCACCCACCCGCTATCAAGGCAGCTGCCTATCATGTCATGCCCTACCTGCACAGGTGTGCTGGCTACTCAAATGATCCAATTAAGGAGGCCATTTAGTCAGCAGCAGCAGAAGTCCTGTGCCTGGACGCTCCAACAGCGGCCAGACACAAGCAGAAGCAGAAGCAGCAGAAGCAGCAGCAGCACCACCTTTTGTTTTTTGGCTGCAGCAGCAGCAAGGCCCACAGGGCTGGCTAGCTGGCTAGCCAGCAAGCAGGTAGCAATGAAAGTAGGAATCTTTCTTTTTAACCCTGTAAGGGGGTGGTGCACTGTACCCGAAGATACTGCCATATCGGGTCAATGCATAGGGCGACGGAAGCAAGCTTCGAAATCGGCCCCCGTTCTCAAAAATCCATTTAATATATGGTCCCCAGATAGGGGACGTATCAGATATTAAACTGATAAGAACAGATACTACACTTGATCTTAGCCAAAAGGCCGAGAAGCGATAACCGTGAAAGGGGCGGGCCCAACAAGGTGCCCTTCATGGGCACTATCACTGCTTGCTGTCAGGGAGGCTGCCAGACAATTTTCCATGCACACTCTGGGCTGGGGGGCAGTCAACCACCAGTACACACAGCAGAACCTAAACCCATACCATTATTGCTAAGCAGCAAGACAGGGGCCCATTGCACTCCCACGGGGCCTTTTTAAATGCAATCCATAACCCGGATTTGCCAGGAACCCTTCTTACTCCTCCTACTTGCATGTGACACTGGGCTTAGGATCTGCATAGGAAACACACACACAAGCACACACCTACCTTTGTTGCCTGCAGATGCCTCCTTGGCTGTCCCCAAACGGTATCAAACCAACACCCACGGGAAGCTGTAAGCATAGAGGACATGCCTGCACCCCATTGGACTTACCTGTGTGGGTTAAATCCGGGTTATTTGACAACCTATGGCGGTGATGGTTCTGCTCAGGCAGAGCAGTGCTGATGCTCCTCATAAAGCTGTCGCTGCTGTGAAGGTTCTAGGTGACATCACAAATCCCTATGGTTACATACACAACAAAGCTGGGTTGTTGTTGTTTACACTCTGCAAGGCCTGTGGAAGTGAGTGACATCATAGCACTGTAGTTCTGAGGGTTCTAGATGGATGCAACAATCTCCTGTTGCTTCTATGAAGGCCATAATAGACGACATCACCAAACAGCTCCATAGTCACATACACAGCAAAGGAGAGATGTTGTTTACACCTAGTGATGTCAGTGGTAGTGAGTGACATCACAGCACAGTGCTAAGGCTCCTGGGCCTGGACACAGCAGCGGCTGCAATATCTCAACGGAGAATACGTTTATATATATGTGTGTGTGTGCGCGTATATATATATATATATATATATATATATATATATATATATATATTTCTCCGCCGAAATCACTTTTAAACCCATTTCCACCTTTTTTTCCCTTCTCTTCCTCTTACTTTTTTTTCACGTTTTTTTACGTTTTTCTCCTTTTCGCCTCTTTTCTGGGCGTATTATTCTTCTTTTTCTTCTTTTTTTTCGTCTAATGCATACCCCATCAGTGCAGCAATGCTTATTCAATACCGCCAGCAGATGGAGACACTGGGGGATAATTTTCTAAGGATTTATACTGATTTTTCCTGTCTGAATTTGTCGCACAGAAAGTTGCAGGCCAAATATGTGTGACATTTCTGCGACTTTAGCTTCTAGAGCATTTTTACAACATTATACATAGGTGCTGAATACATAAAAAGCGACTGTTCAGCGACAGACAAGTCGCATCGGCTGAAAGTAGGCCAGAATGTCAGTCCATGTTGGAGCAGGTTTAGATACAGTCTAAAGTATAGATCTCAAAGTCTGTGCACAGAATTTAGCAAGGGCCTCGCACCTTCTGATGCATCAGGTAGGTGCACAATAGCATAGCCTAACCCTCTGTACTTTGGTCTATATTGATGCGGGACATAGACAGCCAGCTGATGACCAATCCATTAGTGCAATGGATGGCTGGAAGCATTTGTCTTTGCCTTTGCAATACCACAGAAGCAATGCATGGTCAATGTACAGCAATGACACACCTGTGTGAACAGCCAGGAGACCCCCCCCCCCCCATGTTATGTTACATAGTTACATAGTTAGTACGGTCGAAAAAAGACATATGTCCATCAAGTTCAACCAGGGAATTAAGGGGTAGGGGTGTGGCGCGATATTGGGGAAGGGATGAGATTTTATATTTCTTCATAAGCATTAATCTTATTTTGTCAATTAGGAACATTCAGCACCCACCCGCTATCAAGGCAGCTGCCTATCATGTCATGCCCTACCTGCACAGGTGTGCTGGCTACTCAAATGATCCAATTAAGGAGGCCATTTAGTCAGCAGCAGCAGAAGTCCTGTGCCTGGACGCTCCAACAGCGGCCAGACACAAGCAGAAGCAGAAGCAGCAGAAGCAGCAGCAGCACCACCTTTTGTTTTTTGGCTGCAGCAGCAGCAAGGCCCACAGGGCTGGCTAGCTGGCTAGCCAGCAAGCAGGTAGCAATGAAAGTAGGAATCTTTCTTTTTAACCCTGTAAGGGGGTGGTGCACTGTACCCGAAGATACTGCCATATCGGGTCAATGCATAGGGCGACGGAAGCAAGCTTCGAAATCGGCCCCCGTTCTCAAAAATCCATTTAATATATGGTCCCCAGATAGGGGACGTATCAGATATTAAACTGATAAGAACAGATACTACACTTGATCTTAGCCAAAAGGCCGAGAAGCGATAACCGTGAACCGATAACCCATTTCCACCTTTTTTTCCCTTCTCTTCCTCTTACTTTTTTTTCACGTTTTTTTACGTTTTTCTCCTTTTCGCCTCTTTTCTGGGCGTATTATTCTTCTTTTTCTTCTTTTTTTTCGTCTAATGCATACCCCATCAGTGCAGCAATGCTTATTCAATACCGCCAGCAGATGGAGACACTGGGGGATAATTTTCTAAGGATTTATACTGATTTTTCCTGTCTGAATTTGTCGCACAGAAAGTTGCAGGCCAAATATGTGTGACATTTCTGCGACTTTAGCTTCTAGAGCATTTTTACAACATTATACATAGGTGCTGAATACATAAAAAGCGACTGTTCAGCGACAGACAAGTCGCATCGGCTGAAAGTAGGCCAGAATGTCAGTCCATGTTGGAGCAGGTTTAGATACAGTCTAAAGTATAGATCTCAAAGTCTGTGCACAGAATTTAGCAAGGGCCTCGCACCTTCTGATGCATCAGGTAGGTGCACAATAGCATAGCCTAACCCTCTGTACTTTGGTCTTTTTTTTTTTTATAACAATACTTTTTTATTGAAAAGATTTTCATATACAAAAAGTAGAACACAATACACTTAGAACATATAAGGAGGTGAGACACCTCTCTGAAAGTGTAAATAAATAACAACATAAGATAACTAACACATTGCACAAGTTCTATCCATCAAATAGGTAAAATATCCATAAAATAAAATACTTTTGTCTTATTTTTTTTCCTTTTTTTCTTCTTTACCTTTCCTCTTTTTATTTTTCCGGGTCTTAGTTTACTGTATGAGTATAAACCCAATTGTACCAGGGTTTCACCAAGTACCTCAATTATCCGTTATATCTGTATTGTATTATGTGGGCCCTGTAACCAAACATCCCATCTAGTAAGAAATTCAGCCTCCCTGTCACAAGCCGAAGCCACCTTATATTCGTGCCACCCGTTAAGATTAACTTTAGAAACGATCTCTTTAATGGATGGAATATGGGATGAAGTCCAATATTTAACTATGAGAAATCTAGTGACAATTAATATATGAATAATTATAGACTTATGGAAAGAAGAATATTGGTCTATATCTACATTAAGCAGAGCTAGAGCTGGATTCAGTATGACAGGGAAGCCGCAAATGCTAGACATTAATCTACCTATACGTTTCCACATCACACTTATTTTGGGACATTGCCACCATACGTGATAGAAGGTACCTCTCTCCTTGCACCTCCAACACTTCTCCGAAGAAGAAGTAAATTTGGCTAGTCTGTCAGGGACTAAATACCATCTATATAGCAGTTTTTTGGATGTCTCCAAGTGGGCCACGCACCTAGAAAGTTTGGGTACAACTGAGTGGGCTCTACTCCATTGGTCATCCGAGAATGACACATTTAAATCTTGTTCCCATCTAGTTTTGTTCATATCTTCTATTACACCATGTTTATTGACTAAGAAATTATAACACCAAGATATGCCTCCTCTATGGTAACCCCCTTGAGAAAACCAGTTATGTAATTCTGAGTTAACAGTGGAGAGAGGTACCTGTACAGTTTCCATGGCGTGTCTGACTTGGAGAAATTTATAGAAATCTTTGTGAGAGATATCAAATGAGTGGTGCAAATCGTCAAAGGATACACATTTCTCTCCATCCCATACATCTCCTATTTTGTGTATTCCCTTATGTATCCATGCTTCTAACGTGAGGTGGGGTATAAGGGCTTCTAATACTCCTATTGGGGCTTCCAGGTGTGCGGTATGATAAAGACGACGTGGTATGACATAGGCAGACCAAACAGAATGAATGGCAGCAATCATGGGATGCTCAGAGAAGGGTTTAGAATGAAATAAATGTGTAGCAATTAATGTGTGGGCTATAGGGGTACGATTCAATACAAAATGTTCAATCTCCACCCACAACTTGGATGTGTCTAGAAGCCACAGAGACTTTAATTGGTCCATAATAACCGCTTTATAGTAAGACGCTATAGATGGACAGCTAATTCCTCCATTTTTAAGGGATGGGTACAGGTAAGATGTCTTAATTCTGGACTTCCTTCCTTTCCAAATGTATTTCATTAGTAGTGCTTGCAGAGATTGAATGTATCGGTAGGGCAAAGTAATCGGTACATTTCTGAAGGTATAGAGAATTTTAGGCAAAACCATCATTTTGATGGCCGAAACCTTACCCAGCCAGGACACCTTCAAATTGGGCATCTGGGAAGTAATTCTCTTTAGATCTGTATAAAGTGGAATATAATTAAGGTCATACAATTTTTTAGTAGGAAAGGTTAATTTAATACCCAGATAAGGAATACAATTCTCCGCCCAGGAAAAAGGATATAGGCCTTTCAGTCTGGAAACAACTTTGTTGGTCAAGCCCATATTCAAAATATGGGATTTGGAGGGGTTAATTTTATAATAAGAAAGCTTACCAAAATTGTCTAATTCTTCTATAATTCTAGGGATGGAAACCTCAGGGTCTCTACAAATTATCAGAATGTCATCCGCGAACAGGCCAATACGGTGTTCTCTATCACCAATTTTTATGCCTGCTATTGTCGGGTTAAGTCTAATACTTTCCGCCAGGGGTTCCATCGCCAGGGCAAAAATAAGGGGAGAAAGGGGGCAACCCTGTCTGGTCCCATTAGTGATATCAAAATTATTAGACATGAAACCTGAGGTAAAAACAGAAGCTGAAGGGGAACTATATAGCGCCATGATCGCGCCCCAGGTAACCCCAATGAATTCTGTCAAAGGCCTTCTCAGCATCTAAAGTCAGTAGTAATGAAGGTATTCGACAGGATTCTACATGGTGAATTAAATTAATGAACCGTCTAGTTCCGTCTACTGTTTGCCTTTGTTGGACAAAACCCACCTGGTCATTTTTGATCAGGGAAGGGAGAATATTATTAATTCTGTTCGCAAGGATTTTTGAATATAATTTTAAATCAGTGTTGAGAAGTGAAATCGGCCGAAAATTCTCTGGTCTATCAGGGGTTTTACCTGGTTTGGGAATCGTGATAATTGTCGCTCGTAGCATTTCGGGTGGGATATAACCAGACTGGAACATAGAATTGAATAAGGGGAGGAGATATTTACCAAGAGTACTTTGATATTTCTTATAGTATTCCCCTGTGAACCCATCAGGTCCTGGGGATTTATTCAACTTTAGAGAGGATATGACCGAGTTCAGCTCAATCTCAGTGATGGGGCTAATGAGAGCCTCAGAATCATCTGAATTTATATAGGGGAGGTTTAGATTCGATAAAAAGCGATCAATCAATGAGATTTGGGGTTGAATAATGTCAGGGTCCGATTTTAGATTGTACAATCTTTCATAGTACTCTGCCATAACATTTGCAATTAATTTGGGATTTAATATTTTTTCTCCTTTACTATTAAGGATATGTGGAATTTTTGATTTGTTCGTTATAGACCTAAATTTATTGGCCAGCATCTTGCCTGCTTTATTTCCGTGTCCGTAAAATTGAGTATTTGTCTTTTTAAGAAAAAAGTCAAACTTGTAATGTAGGGCTTGATACAATTGGAATCGTAATTTTTTTAATTCCGTTAACAAATTATTTGTGGGAGTTCTTTTATGATCATTTTCCAAAATTTTAATTTGAGATATAAGGGATTGTATTTTTTGGGATCGTAACTTTTTTTGGTGGGACGCCAATTTAATACATTCCCCTCTTAGCACCGCCTTATGAGCACACCAATGGGTAAAAACATTAGTGTCTGTCACGGAATTTAATTGGAAGTATTCTTGTATTTTTTGATCTATGGTGGCGCTGGTGTGAGCATCGGAAAGTAGGGAATTGTTAATTCTCCACTGAAAAACTGGGGGGGTATTATATTCTTCAAATATACTAGTTGTAACTGGTGCATGGTCTGACCAGCTGATAATTCCTATTGAGGAAGTTTTTGACTGCTGGAGAAGCCATTTATCCACTACTATCATATCTATACGTGAGTATACACGATGAGTATGGGAGAAGAATGTGTAGTCTCTCTCCTCAGCATTGAGAGTTCTCCAAGAGTCAAAGAGGTCAGCTTTAAATAAAATATTGGAGACGTCCGTATTTCTATCCGAAATGTTAGGGGGATTTTTATCTATTCGTGGGGATAGCACTTTATTAAAATCACCCGTCAGTATTAGCGCTCCATATTTATTTTGGGCAATTCTGTTAAGAACGTGATTCAAGAAAGTGCCTTGTTTTTTATTCGGAGCATATATAGAGGCTATAGTGTATTTACGGTTATTAATATCGCAATTTAATATAATATATCTGCTATAGGCATCATATACAACATCCACCATCTTAAAGGCTACTGAATTTTTCACCGCTATCAATACACCTTTTTTCTTATTAACGTTAGGAGTGAAGAATATATTGGGAAAGTTTCTATGCTTAAGTCTAAAGGTGTCAGTTGTTAGTAGGTGGGTTTCTTGGGCACAAATAATATCGCATCCCACTCTTTTACACTCCCTCCAGAATAAGCTCCTTTTAAAGGGACTATTAAGCCCCCTCACATTGAATGTAGTGATATTAAACACCATAATTAAGACCTGTTGTAAGACTCTCAGTTATACCCCTTTTGAAATGAAACATATAAGCAAACCAGATACATCCCATATACCTGTGTCTGTAAATGGAGCTCCATAATAAACCTAGACCTTTAGTAGAATAATGAACAAGAACTTGCGCGAACGTAAACTTTAAACTTTTGGTTCTGTAAGAACCAGCCAGTACCTCATGGTATAACACGGCCAAGAGGATGGCGTGGGAGAAAAAATGTATTGCATGGAGATACAATTTCAACGTTAGAATACGCATCAATTTTATCTATCAGACATTCCGCCCTGATGTCAATAACTGGTAACGTTAACCCTATAAACAACCAGATACCTCAACCAAAGAATAGTCTTTGACATAGTTCTGCAGTGGAGATCGTCATGAGGGTTTGACGGTGAACAGTTCTACAAAGTCTCCATGAGCTTGTCTGTTACTCCTCAGGTAGGGGAGCGAGATCTTGAGTGGGAGTGTCTGTCTCGTCCGTGAGAAGACTCAGGAGACTTCCGTTGTACTCTTGACCATTCCTGATGGATAGGTGTTGGCCTGGATTTAGGTGGATCCGTCAGCATGGAGGGTTTAATTCTGTCAGGGAACCATTTGCCCACCATGTGTAGGGCCTCTCTAGGTGTGGAAAAGGAGAGTGTAGCTCCATTTCTGGGAACCAATAATTTCACTGGAAAACCCCATCTGTAGGGAACTCCCTCCTCTCTCAAGACAGCGGTGGAAGTGGAGAAAGCTTTCCTCCTTTTCAATGTTGCAGCAGATAGGTCGGCAAATAGGGTGATGTTCAGGAATCTGTCCGGTAAATTAGGAGGTTTCTTGGCTGCTCTCAATACCTCTTCTTTATAGTGAAAAAAATGGATTCTGGCAAGGACATCTCTAGGTATGTCTCGAGAGAGATGTGTTGGTTTAGGCAGACGGTGTACTCGGTCCACTATCATGTCTCTTTGATCAGCTTGTGGAGTAAGCACGCTAAAGTAATCTGTGAGAAAATCACGCAGTTCTGAGTTTTGCACTGACTCAGGTATTCCTCTGAAGCGGATATTATTCCTCCTGGATCTGTCTTCCAGGTCCGCTAATTTTAATTGAATGGAAACAATGTCGTCTATCGTCTCATTTTGAGAGTCCACTAGTGCATTGTGAGCATCTGTGAATTTTTCCAGTTTGTCCTCCAAGTTTGCTGTGCGTTCACCTATTTGTGCCACTTCTTTAGAAAGTACGCTTATGGATGACAGTACATCTTTCTGTAAAGAGTCTCTGAATTCTTGGAATAAGTTTCTCATTGTAGATTCCATGCTAGCAGGCATTTTATCCTCCAGTTTGGATGCCATATCAGGCGGTTTAATGGAGGGGTTGGACATATGGGTAACAGCTGCCGATATAGAGCTTAGTTGTGAGTTGGTTTTTGGAATTACAGATTTAGCTCCCAAAGGAGTAGATAGAGATGTTTGGTCACTTGTGGTATAGTTACAAGGTAAGTCTGAGAAATCACTTTCTTCGTCAGCGAAGTTGCAAATGGGAACAGATTTGTTTCTCAATGAGTAGTATTCGGTGAGTTTATTGGTATCTTTCTTTTTCGAGCGCCTCCTAGACATGTTACAACAGTCCCTCAGTAAAAGAAGCCTCACAGGCCATTAAGGCAGGTAAAAGGAAGAGGAGGAAACATCAAAGTCCACCTGCAGTGACTGAGAATAAGCGAGGAAACAGCACCCCCCAGTGGCAATTTGTTTAATGACACTGGACCCTTTAGGGGAAGCCGTGGGTAAGCTGATAATAATATACTGTAAAAGGTAGCACTTTTCTTGTATTAGATTCTTTAAGTTATCATCACTTCAGTATCACAATATGCAGCATACAATATGTTGATTAGTATGGAAAAGGGAGATGAAATGTTACTGTAAACCATAAGCCACAGATCCGAGGGTACAGCTCATCCAGCGTTGAAGCCTTGTAAGTAGCTTTTGCAGAGACTGCTGTCCCGCTTAGTAGTTTGGGTACCAGGGTAAGAACAATATGGCTGACAGGTAGTACAGTTTCCTCCACAAGGCTATATCCCAACTCTGCCACAGGTGGTCTATCATCAGAGTACTCACAGTCTTTTAGGTTGTTTTCATCAAAAGCCAGGGGAGCACTTTCAAAATGATGCCACTGCGTCCCCCACTTTTCCCCTTTCCCCTCCTTACTCACGGTCTCGGTGGAGGGGTGCTGCTAATGACGATGTGTGAGCGCAGCAGCAGGCAGGCAAGATGGCGTCAGCGTCTCCACCACCCGTCTCCCTCTCTCCACTCCAAGCAGCGCAGCCGAGCGCGGGCAGCGACCAGGGGGTCGGGACACCAGCAGCCGGACGTCCAAGAGCAGCAGCCACTCCATCCGCTCCCCTAGCTCACACAAATCTCCTCCGTATCTCCGGTGAGTAGCTCACAGCCTGGGTGGCAAAATGGCGCCGGCAGCGCCGCTATGTTCGCGCCTTCCGGATCTCCGGCCACAGTAACTCCGGTCGCAGCGAGCGTAGAAAGGCCGGGGTAGTCTCTTTCCGTTCCGCACCGCAAGCCCTGTCAGATGAGATTAGTCAAAGAGGAATTTGTGAGGGTTAACTGCCGATTTGTGCCGCTATATCAGAGCTGAGGGGAGAGCCCTCTACATCCGCGTCTGCTCTCCTCCGCTTCCGGCCACGCCCCCCTCTACTTTGGTCTATATTGATGCGGGACATAGACAGCCAGCTGATGACCAATCCATTAGTGCAATGGATGGCTGGAAGCATTTGTCTTTGCCTTT
Source organism: Hyla sarda (assembly GCF_029499605.1). Taxonomy (NCBI): domain Eukaryota; kingdom Metazoa; phylum Chordata; class Amphibia; order Anura; family Hylidae; genus Hyla; species Hyla sarda. Next base: position 81,897 of record NW_026608083.1, read on the forward strand.
GCAATACCACAGAAGCAATGCATGGTCAATGTACAGCAATGACACACCTGTGTGAACAGCCAGGAGACCCCCCCCCCCCCCCATGTTATGTTACATAGTTACATAGTTAGTACGGTCGAAAAAAGACATATGTCCATCAAGTTCAACCAGGGAATTAAGGGGTAGGGGTGTGGCGCGATATTGGGGAAGGGATGAGATTTTATATTTCTTCATAAGCATTAATCTTATTTTGTCAATTAGGAACATTCAGCACCCACCCGCTATCAAGGCAGCTGCCTATCATGTCATGCCCTACCTGCACAGGTGTGCTGGCTACTCAAATGATCCAATTAAGGAGGCCATTTAGTCAGCAGCAGCAGAAGTCCTGTGCCTGGATGCTCCAACAGCGGCCAGACACAAGCAGAAGCAGAAGCAGCAGAAGCAGCAGCAGCACCACCTTTTGTTTTTTGGCTGCAGCAGCAGCAAGGCCCACAGGGCTGGCTAGCTGGCTAGCCAGCAAGCAGGTAGCAATGAAAGTAGGAATCTTTCTTTTTAACCCTGTAAGGGGGTGGTGCACTGTACCCGAAGATACTGCCATATCGGGTCAATGCATAGGGCGACGGAAGCAAGCTTCGAAATCGGCCCCCGTTCTCAAAAATCCATTTAATATATGGTCCCCAGATAGGGGACGTATCAGATATTAAACTGATAAGAACAGATACTACACTTGATCTTAGCCAAAAGGCCGAGAAGCGATAACCGTGAAAGGGGCGGGCCCAACAAGGTGCCCTTCATGGGCACTATCACTGCTTGCTGTCAGGGAGGCTGCCAGACAATTTTCCATGCACACTCTGGGCTGGGGGGCAGTCAACCACCAGTACACACAGCAGAACCTAAACCCATACCATTATTGCTAAGCAGCAAGACAGGGGCCCATTGCACTCCCACGGGGCCTTTTTAAATGCAATCCATAACCCGGATTTGCCAGGAACCCTTCTTACTCCTCCTACTTGCATGTGACACTGGGCTTAGGATCTGCATAGGAAACACACACACAAGCACACACCTACCTTTGTTGCCTGCAGATGCCTCCTTGGCTGTCCCCAAACGGTATCAAACCAACACCCACGGGAAGCTGTAAGCATAGAGGACATGCCTGCACCCCATTGGACTTACCTGTGTGGGTTAAATCCGGGTTATTTGACAACCTATGGCGGTGATGGTTCTGCTCAGGCAGAGCAGTGCTGATGCTCCTCATAAAGCTGTCGCTGCTGTGAAGGTTCTAGGTGACATCACAAATCCCTATGGTTACATACACAACAAAGCTGGGTTGTTGTTGTTTACACTCTGCAAGGCCTGTGGAAGTGAGTGACATCATAGCACTGTAGTTCTGAGGGTTCTAGATGGATGCAACAATCTCCTGTTGCTTCTATGAAGGCCGTAATAGACGACATCACCAAACAGCTCCATAGTCACATACACAGCAAAGGAGAGATGTTGTTTACACCTAGTGATGTCAGTGGTATTGAGTGACATCACAGCACAGTGCTAAGGCTCCTGGGCCTGGACACAGCAGCGGCTGCAATATCTCAACGGAGAATACGTTTATATATATGTGTGTGTGTGCGCGTATATATATATATATATATATATATATATATATATATATATATATTTCTCCGCCGAAATCACTTTTAAACCCATTTCCACCTTTTTTTCCCTTCTCTTCCTCTTACTTTTTTTTCACGTTTTTTTACGTTTTTCTCCTTTTCGCCTCTTTTCTGGGCGTATTATTCTTCTTTTTCTTCTTTTTTTTCGTCTAATGCATACCCCATCAGTGCAGCAATGCTTATTCAATACCGCCAGCAGATGGAGACACTGGGGGATAATTTTCTAAGGATTTATACTGATTTTTCCTGTCTGAATTTGTCGCACAGAAAGTTGCAGGCCAAATATGTGTGACATTTCTGCGACTTTAGCTTCTAGAGCATTTTTACAACATTATACATAGGTGCTGAATACATAAAAAGCGACTGTTCAGCGACAGACAAGTCGCATCGGCTGAAAGTAGGCCAGAATGTCAGTCCATGTTGGAGCAGGTTTAGATACAGTCTAAAGTATAGATCTCAAAGTCTGTGCACAGAATTTAGCAAGGGCCTCGCACCTTCTGATGCATCAGGTAGGTGCACAATAGCATAGCCTAACCCTCTGTACTTTGGTCTATATTGATGCGGGACATAGACAGCCAGCTGATGACCAATCCATTAGTGCAATGGATGGCTGGAAGCATTTGTCTTTGCCTTTGCAATACCACAGAAGCAATGCATGGTCAATGTACAGCAATGACACACCTGTGTGAACAGCCAGGAGACCCCCCCCCCCCCCATGTTATGTTACATAGTTACATAGTTAGTACGGTCGAAAAAAGACATATGTCCATCAAGTTCAACCAGGGAATTAAGGGGTAGGGGTGTGGCGCGATATTGGGGAAGGGATGAGATTTTATATTTCTTCATAAGCATTAATCTTATTTTGTCAATTAGGAACATTCAGCACCCACCCGCTATCAAGGCAGCTGCCTATCATGTCATGCCCTACCTGCACAGGTGTGCTGGCTACTCAAATGATCCAATTAAGGAGGCCATTTAGTCAGCAGCAGCAGAAGTCCTGTGCCTGGACGCTCCAACAGCGGCCAGACACAAGCAGAAGCAGAAGCAGCAGAAGCAGCAGCAGCACCACCTTTTGTTTTTTGGCTGCAGCAGCAGCAGCAAGGCCCACAGGGCTGGCTAGCTGGCTAGCCAGCAAGCAGGTAGCAATGAAAGTAGGAATCTTTCTTTTTAACCCTGTAAGGGGGTGGTGCACTGTACCCGAAGATACTGCCATATCGGGTCAATGCATAGGGCGACGGAAGCAAGCTTCGAAATCGGCCCCCGTTCTCAAAAATCCATTTAATATATGGTCCCCAGATAGGGGACGTATCAGATATTAAACTGATAAGAACAGATACTACACTTGATCTTAGCCAAAAGGCCGAGAAGCGATAACCGTGAAAGGGGCGGGCCCAACAAGGTGCCCTTCATGGGCACTATCACTGCTTGCTGTCAGGGAGGCTGCCAGACAATTTTCCATGCACACTCTGGGCTGGGGGGCAGTCAACCACCAGTACACACAGCAGAACCTAAACCCATACCATTATTGCTAAGCAGCAAGACAGGGGCCCATTGCACTCCCACGGGGCCTTTTTAAATGCAATCCATAACCCGGATTTGCCAGGAACCCTTCTTACTCCTCCTACTTGCATGTGACACTGGGCTTAGGATCTGCATAGGAAACACACACACAAGCACACACCTACCTTTGTTGCCTGCAGATGCCTCCTTGGCTGTCCCCAAACGGTATCAAACCAACACCCACGGGAAGCTGTAAGCATAGAGGACATGCCTGCACCCCATTGGACTTACCTGTGTGGGTTAAATCCGGGTTATTTGACAACCTATGGCGGTGATGGTTCTGCTCAGGCAGAGCAGTGCTGATGCTCCTCATAAAGCTGTCGCTGCTGTGAAGGTTCTAGGTGACATCACAAATCCCTATGGTTACATACACAACAAAGCTGGGTTGTTGTTGTTTACACTCTGCAAGGCCTGTGGAAGTGAGTGACATCATAGCACTGTAGTTCTGAGGGTTCTAGATGGATGCAACAATCTCCTGTTGCTTCTATGAAGGCCATAATAGACGACATCACCAAACAGCTCCATAGTCACATACACAGCAAAGGAGAGATGTTGTTTACACCTAGTGATGTCAGTGGTATTGAGTGACATCACAGCACAGTGCTAAGGCTCCTGGGCCTGGACACAGCAGCGGCTGCAATATCTCAACGGAGAATACGTTTATATATATGTGTGTGTGTGCGCGTATATATATATATATATATATATATATATATATATATATTTCTCCGCCGAAATCACTTTTAAACCCATTTCCACCTTTTTTTCCCTTCTCTTCCTCTTACTTTTTTTTCACGTTTTTTTACGTTTTTCTCCTTTTCGCCTCTTTTCTGGGCGTATTATTCTTCTTTTTCTTCTTTTTTTTCGTCTAATGCATACCCCATCAGTGCAGCAATGCTTATTCAATACCGCCAGCAGATGGAGACACTGGGGGATAATTTTCTAAGGATTTATACTGATTTTTCCTGTCTGAATTTGTCGCACAGAAAGTTGCAGGCCAAATATGTGTGACATTTCTGCGACTTTAGCTTCTAGAGCATTTTTACAACATTATACATAGGTGCTGAATACATAAAAAGCGACTGTTCAGCGACAGACAAGTCGCATCGGCTGAAAGTAGGCCAGAATGTCAGTCCATGTTGGAGCAGGTTTAGATACAGTCTAAAGTATAGATCTCAAAGTCTGTGCACAGAATTTAGCAAGGGCCTCGCACCTTCTGATGCATCAGGTAGGTGCACAATAGCATAGCCTAACCCTCTGTACTTTGGTCTATATTGATGCGGGACATAGACAGCCAGCTGATGACCAATCCATTAGTGCAATGGATGGCTGGAAGCATTTGTCTTTGCCTTTGCAATACCACAGAAGCAATGCATGGTCAATGTACAGCAATGACACACCTGTGTGAACAGCCAGGAGACCCCCCCCCCCCCCCATGTTATGTTACATAGTTACATAGTTAGTACGGTCGAAAAAAGACATATGTCCATCAAGTTCAACCAGGGAATTAAGGGGTAGGGGTGTGGCGCGATATTGGGGAAGGGATGAGATTTTATATTTCTTCATAAGCATTAATCTTATTTTGTCAATTAGGAACATTCAGCACCCACCCGCTATCAAGGCAGCTGCCTATCATGTCATGCCCTACCTGCACAGGTGTGCTGGCTACTCAAATGATCCAATTAAGGAGGCCATTTAGTCAGCAGCAGCAGAAGTCCTGTGCCTGGACGCTCCAACAGCGGCCAGACACAAGCAGAAGCAGAAGCAGCAGAAGCAGCAGCAGCACCACCTTTTGTTTTTTGGCTGCAGCAGCAGCAAGGCCCACAGGGCTGGCTAGCTGGCTAGCCAGCAAGCAGGTAGCAATGAAAGTAGGAATCTTTCTTTTTAACCCTGTAAGGGGGTGGTGCACTGTACCCGAAGATACTGCCATATCGGGTCAATGCATAGGGCGACGGAAGCAAGCTTCGAAATCGGCCCCCGTTCTCAAAAATCCATTTAATATATGGTCCCCAGATAGGGGACGTATCAGATATTAAACTGATAAGAACAGATACTACACTTGATCTTAGCCAAAAGGCCGAGAAGCGATAACCGTGAAAGGGGCGGGCCCAACAAGGTGCCCTTCATGGGCACTATCACTGCTTGCTGTCAGGGAGGCTGCCAGACAATTTTCCATGCACACTCTGGGCTGGGGGGCAGTCAACCACCAGTACACACAGCAGAACCTAAACCCATACCATTATTGCTAAGCAGCAAGACAGGGGCCCATTGCACTCCCACGGGGCCTTTTTAAATGCAATCCATAACCCGGATTTGCCAGGAACCCTTCTTACTCCTCCTACTTGCATGTGACACTGGGCTTAGGATCTGCATAGGAAACACACACACAAGCACACACCTACCTTTGTTGCCTGCAGATGCCTCCTTGGCTGTCCCCAAACGGTATCAAACCAACACCCACGGGAAGCTGTAAGCATAGAGGACATGCCTGCACCCCATTGGACTTACCTGTGTGGGTTAAATCCGGGTTATTTGACAACCTATGGCGGTGATGGTTCTGCTCAGGCAGAGCAGTGCTGATGCTCCTCATAAAGCTGTCGCTGCTGTGAAGGTTCTAGGTGACATCACAAATCCCTATGGTTACATACACAACAAAGCTGGGTTGTTGTTGTTTACACTCTGCAAGGCCTGTGGAAGTGAGTGACATCATAGCACTGTAGTTCTGAGGGTTCTAGATGGATGCAACAATCTCCTGTTGCTTCTATGAAGGCCGTAATAGACGACATCACCAAACAGCTCCATAGTCACATACACAGCAAAGGAGAGATGTTGTTTACACCTAGTGATGTCAGTGGTATTGAGTGACATCACAGCACAGTGCTAAGGCTCCTGGGCCTGGACACAGCAGCGGCTGCAATATCTCAACGGAGAATACGTTTATATATATGTGTGTGTGTGCGCGTATATATATATATATATATATATATATATATATATATATATATTTCTCCGCCAAAATCACTTTTAAACCCATTTCCACCTTTTTTTCCCTTCTCTTCCTCTTACTTTTTTTTCACGTTTTTTTACGTTTTTCTCCTTTTCGCCTCTTTTCTGGGCGTATTATTCTTCTTTTTCTTCTTTTTTTTCGTCTAATGCATACCCCATCAGTGCAGCAATGCTTATTCAATACCGCCAGCAGATGGAGACACTGGGGGATAATTTTCTAAGGATTTATACTGATTTTTCCTGTCTGAATTTGTCGCACAGAAAGTTGCAGGCCAAATATGTGTGACATTTCTGCGACTTTAGCTTCTAGAGCATTTTTACAACATTATACATAGGTGCTGAATACATAAAAAGCGACTGTTCAGCGACAGACAAGTCGCATCGGCTGAAAGTAGGCCAGAATGTCAGTCCATGTTGGAGCAGGTTTAGATACAGTCTAAAGTATAGATCTCAAAGTCTGTGCACAGAATTTAGCAAGGGCCTCGCACCTTCTGATGCATCAGGTAGGTGCACAATAGCATAGCCTAACCCTCTGTACTTTGGTCTATATTGATGCGGGACATAGACAGCCAGCTGATGACCAATCCATTAGTGCAATGGATGGCTGGAAGCATTTGTCTTTGCCTTTGCAATACCACAGAAGCAATGCATGGTCAATGTACAGCAATGACACACCTGTGTGAACAGCCAGGAGACCCCCCCCCCCCCCCCCATGTTATGTTACATAGTTACATAGTTAGTACGGTCGAAAAAAGACATATGTCCATCAAGTTCAACCAGGGAATTAAGGGGTAGGGGTGTGGCGCGATATTGGGGAAGGGATGAGATTTTATATTTCTTCATAAGCATTAATCTTATTTTGTCAATTAGGAACATTCAGCACCCACCCGCTATCAAGGCAGCTGCCTATCATGTCATGCCCTACCTGCACAGGTGTGCTGGCTACTCAAATGATCCAATTAAGGAGGCCATTTAGTCAGCAGCAGCAGAAGTCCTGTGCCTGGACGCTCCAACAGCGGCCAGACACAAGCAGAAGCAGAAGCAGCAGAAGCAGCAGCAGCACCACCTTTTGTTTTTTGGCTGCAGCAGCAGCAAGGCCCACAGGGCTGGCTAGCTGGCTAGCCAGCAAGCAGGTAGCAATGAAAGTAGGAATCTTTCTTTTTAACCCTGTAAGGGGGTGGTGCACTGTACCCGAAGATACTGCCATATCGGGTCAATGCATAGGGCGACGGAAGCAAGCTTCGAAATCGGCCCCCGTTCTCAAAAATCCATTTAATATATGGTCCCCAGATAGGGGACGTATCAGATATTAAACTGATAAGAACAGATACTACACTTGATCTTAGCCAAAAGGCCGAGAAGCGATAACCGTGAAAGGGGCGGGCCCAACAAGGTGCCCTTCATGGGCACTATCACTGCTTGCTGTCAGGGAGGCTGCCAGACAATTTTCCATGCACACTCTGGGCTGGGGGGCAGTCAACCACCAGTACACACAGCAGAACCTAAACCCATACCATTATTGCTAAGCAGCAAGACAGGGGCCCATTGCACTCCCACGGGGCCTTTTTAAATGCAATCCATAACCTGGATTTGCCAGGAACCCTTCTTACTCCTCCTACTTGCATGTGACACTGGGCTTAGGATCTGCATAGGAAACACACACACAAGCACACACCTACCTTTGTTGCCTGCAGATGCCTCCTTGGCTGTCCCCAAACGGTATCAAACCAACACCCACGGGAAGCTGTAAGCATAGAGGACATGCCTGCACCCCATTGGACTTACCTGTGTGGGTTAAATCCGGGTTATTTGACAACCTATGGCGGTGATGGTTCTGCTCAGGCAGAGCAGTGCTGATGCTCCTCATAAAGCTGTCGCTGCTGTGAAGGTTCTAGGTGACATCACAAATCCCTATGGTTACATACAAAGCTGGGTTGTTGTTGTTTACACT
>NW_026608084.1:0-90059 GCF_029499605.1 Hyla sarda
CGAGCGAGCCAGATATGCGAGTGAGCCAGATAAGAGAGCGAGCCAGACAAGAGAGCAAGTGAGCGAGCCAGATATGAGAGCAAGCGAGCCAGATAAGAGAGCAAGCCAGACAAGAGAGCAAGCGAGCAAGCCAGATATGAGAGCGAGCGAGCCAGATATGCGAGCGAGCCAGATAAGAGAGCGAGCCAGACAAGAGAGCAAGCGAGAAAGCCAGATATGAGAGCGAGCGAGCCAGACATGAGAGCAAGCGAGCGAGCCAGATATGAGAGCGAGCAAGCCAGATAAGAGAGCAAGCCAGACAAGAGAGCAAGCGTGCGAGCCAGATATTCTAGCGAGCAAGCCAGATAAGAGAGCGAGCCAGACAAGAGAGCAAGCGAGCGAGCCAGATATGAGAGCAAGCGAGCCAGCCAGATATGAGAGCGAGCCAGATAAGAGAGCGAGCAAGACAAGAGAGCAAGCGAGCGAGCCAGATAAGAGAGCGAGCCAGATAAGAGAGCGAGCCAGACAAGAGAGCAAGCGAGAAAGCCAGATATGAGAGCAAGCGAGCCAGACATGAGAGCAAACGAGCGAGCCAGATATGAGACTGAGCGAGCCAGATAAGAGAGCAAGCCAGACAAGAGAGCAAGCGTGCGAGCCAGATATGCTAGCGAGCAAGCCAGATAAGAGAGCGAGCCAGACAAGAGAGCAAGAGAGCGAGCCAGATATGAGAGTAAGCGAGCCAGCCAGATATGAGAGCGGGCGAGCCAGATAAGAGAGCGAGCAAGACAAGAGAGCAAGCGAACTAGCCAGATATGAGAGCAAGCGAGCGAGCCAGATTTGAGAGCGAGCGAGAAAGATATGCGAGCGAGCCAGATATGAGAGCGAGTGAGCCAGACATGAGAGCAAGCGAGCGAACCAAATATGAGAGGGAGCAAGCCAAACATGAGAGCAAGCGAGCAAGCCAGATATGAGGGTGAGCGTGCCAGACATGAGAGCAAGCGAGCGAGCAAAATATGAGAGTTTGGGAGCCTGATAAGAGAGCAAGCCAGACAAGAGAGCAAGCGAGCGAGCCAGATATGCTAGCTAGCGAGCCAGATAAGAGAGCGAGCCAGACAAGAGAGCAAGCGTGCGAGCCAGATATGAGAGCAAGCGAGCGAGCCGGATATGAGAGCAAGCGAGCAAGCCATATATGAGAGCAAGCGAGCGAGCCAGATTTGAGAGCGAGCGAGCCAGATTTGAGAGCGAGCAAGCCAGATATGTGAGCGAGCCATAAAAGAGAGCGAGACAGACAAGAGAGAAAGCGAGCAAGCCAGATATGAGAGCAAGCTAGCAAGCCAGATATGAGAGCGAGCAAGATAAGAGAGCGAGCCAGACAAGAGAGCAAGCGAGCCAGATATGAGTGCGAGCGAGCCAGATAAGAGAGCAAGCCAGACAAGAGAGCAAGCGAGCGAGCCAGATATGCTAGCGAGCAAGCCAGATAAAAGAGCGAGCCAGACAAGAGAGCAAGCGAGCAAGCCAGATATGAGAGCAAGCGAGCCAGCCAGATATGAGAGCGAGCGAGCAAGACAAGAGAGCAAGCGAACTAGCCAGATATGAGAGCAAGCGAGCGAGCCAGATATGAGAGCAAGCAAGCCAGCCAGATATGAGAGCGAGCGAGCCAGATAAGAGAGTGAGCAAGACAAGAGAGCAAGCGAGCTAGCCAGATATGAGAGCAAGCGAGCGAGCCAGATTTGAGAGCAAGCGAGCGATCCAGATATGAGAGCAAGCGAGCAAGCCAGATATGAGAGCGAGCGAGCCAGATATGCGAGTGAGCCAGATAAGAGAGCGAGCCAGACAAGAGAGCAAGTGAGCGAGCCAGATATGAGAGCAAGCGAGCCAGATAAGAGAGCAAGCCAGACAAGAGAGCAAGCGAGCAAGCCAGATATGAGAGCGAGCGAGCCAGATATGCGAGTGAGCCAGATAAGAGAGCGAGCCAGATATGAGAACAAGCGAGCCAGCCAGATATGAGAGCGAGCGAGCCAGATAAGAGAGCAAGCAAGACAAGAGAGCAAGCGAACTAGCCAGATATGAGAGCAAGCGAGCGAGCCAGATATGAGAGCAAGCAAGCCAGCCAGATATGAGAGCGAGCGAGACAGATAAGAGAGCGAGGAAGACAAGAGAGCAAGCGAGCTAGCCAGATATGAGAGCAAGCGAGCGAGCCAGATTTGAGAGCAAGCGAGCGAGCCAGATATGAGAGCAAGCGAGCAAGCCAGATATGAGAGCGAGCGAGCCAGATATGCGAGTGAGCCAGATAAGAGAGCGAGCCAGACAAGAGAGCAAGTGAGCGAGCCAGATATGAGAGCGAGCCAGATAAGAGAGCAAACCAGACAAGAGAGCAAGCGAGAAAGCCAGATATGAGAGCGAGTCAGATATGAGAGCAATCGAGCGAGCCAGATATGAGAGCGAGCGAGCCAGACATGAGACCAAGCGAGCGAGCCAGATATGAGAGCAAGCGAGCCAGATAAGAGAGCAAGCCAGACAAGAGAGCAAGCGAGCGAGCCAGATATGCTAGCGAGCAAGCCAGATAAGAGAGCGAGACAGACAAGAGAGCAAGCGAGCGAGCCAGATATGAGAGCAAGCGAGCAAGCCAGATGTGAGAGCGAGACAGATAAGAGAGCAAGTCAGACAAGAGAGCAAGCGAGCGAGCCAGATATGCTAGCGAGCAAGCCAGATAAGAGAGCGAGCCAGACAAGAGAGCAAACGAGCGAGCCAGATATGAGAGCAAGCGAGCAAGCCAGATATGAGAGCGAGCCAGATAAGAGAGCGAACCAGACAAGAGAGCAAGCGAGAAAGTCAGATATGAGAGCGAGCGAGCCAGACAAGGGAGCAAGTGAGCGAGCCAGATATGAGAGCGAGCGAGCCAGATAAGAGAGCGAGCCAGACAAGAGAGCAAGCGAGCAAGCCAGATATGAGAGCAAGCGAGCCAGCCAGATATGAGAGCGAGCGAGCCAGATAAGAGAGCGAGCAAGACAAGAGAGCAAGCGAACTAGCCAGATATGAGAGCAAGCGAGCGAGCCAGATATGAGAGCGAGCGAGCCAGATAAGAGAGCAAGCCAGACAAGAGAGCAAGCGAGCGAGCCAGATATGCTAGCGAGCAAGCCAGATAAGAGAGCGAGCCAGACAAGAGAGCAAGTGAGCAAGCCAGATATGAGAGCAAGCGAGCCAGCCAGATATGAGAGTGAGCGAGCCAGATAAGAGAGCGAGCCAGACAAGAGAGCAAGTGAGCGAGCCAGATATGAGAGCAAGCGAGCAAGCCAGATATGAGAGCGAGCGAGCCAGATAAGAGAGCAAGCAAGACAAGAGAGCAAGCGAACTAGCCAGATATGAGAGCAAGCGAGCGAGCCAGATATGAGAGCAAGCAAGCCAGCCAGATATGAGAGCGAGCGAGCCAGATAAGAGAGCGAGCAAGACAAGAGAGCAAGCGAGCTAGCCAGATATGAGAGCAAGCGAGCGAGCCAGATTTGAGAGCAAGCGAGCGAGCCAGATATGAGAGCAAGCGAGCAAGCCAGATATGAGAGCGAGCGAGCCAGATATGCGAGTGAGCCAGATAAGAGAGCGAGCCAGACAAGAGAGCAAGTGAGCGAGCCAGATATGAGAGCGAGCCAGATAAGAGAGCAAACCAGACAAGAGAGCAAGCGAGAAAGCCAGATATGAGAGCGAGCGAGCCAGATATGAGAGCAATCGAGCGAGCCAGATATGAGAGCGAGCGAGCCAGACATGAGATCAAGCGAGCGAGCCAGATATGAGAGCAAGCGAGCCAGATAAGAGAGCAAGCCAGACAAGAGAGCAAGCGAGCGAGCCAGATATGCTAGCGAGCAAGCCAGATAAGAGAGCGAGACAGACAAGAGAGCAAACGAGCGAGCCAGATATGAGAGCAAGCGAGCAAGCCAGATATGAGAGCGAGCCAGATAAGAGAGCGAACCAGACAAGAGAGCAAGCGAGAAAGTCAGATATGAGAGCGAGCGAGCCTGACAAGAGAGCAAGTGAGCGAGCCAGATATGAGAGCGAGCGAGCCAGATAAGAGAGCAAGCCAGACAAGAGAGCAAGCGAGCGAGCCAGATATGCTAGCGAGCAAGCCAGATAAGAGAGCGAGCCAGACAAGAGAGCAAGCGAGCAAGCCAGATATGAGAGCAAGCGAGCCAGCCAGATATGAGAGGGAGCGAGCCAGATAAGAGAGCGAGCAAGACAAGAGAGCAAGCGAACTAGCCAGATATGAGAGCAAGCGAGCGAGCCAGATATGAGAGCGAGCGAGCCAGATAAGAGAGCAAGCCAGACAAGAGAGCAAGCGAGCGAGCCAGATATGCTAGCGAGCAAGCCAGATAAGAGAGCGAGCCAGACAAGAGAGCAAGCGAGCAAGCCAGATATGAGAGCAAGCGAGCCAGCCAGATATGAGAGTGAGCGAGCCAGATAAGAGAGCGAGCCAGACAAGAGAGCAAGTGAGCGAGCCAGATATGAGAGCAAGCGAGCAAGCCAGATATGAGAGCGAGCCAGATAAGAGAGCAAACCAGACAAGAGAGCAAGCGAGAAAGCCAGTTATGAGAGCGAGCGAGCCAGACATGAGAGCAATCGAGCGAGCCAGATATGAGAGCGAGTGAGCCAGACATGAGATCAAGCGAGCGAGCCAGATATGAGAGCAAGCGAGTCAGATAAGAGAGCAAGCCAGACAAGAGAGCAAACGAGCGAGCCAGATATGAGAGCAAGTGAGCAAGCCAGATATGAGAGCGAGCCAGATAAGAGAGCGAACCAGACAAGAGAGCAAGCGAGAAAGTCAGATATGAGAGCGAGCGAGCCAGACAAGAGAGCAAGTGAGCGAGCCAGATATGAGAGCGAGCGAGCCAGATAAGAGAGCAAGCCAGACAAGAGAGCAAGCGAGCGAGCCAGATATGCTAGCGAGCGAGCCAGATAAGAGAGCGAACCAGACAAGAGAGCAAGCGAGAAAGTCAGATATGAGAGCGAGCGAGCCAGACAAGAGAGCAAGTGAGCGAGCCAGATATGAGAGCGAGCGAGCCAGATAAGAGAGCAAGCCAGACAAGAGAGCAAGTGAGCGAGCCAGATATGCTAGCGAGCAAGCCAGATAAGAGAGCGAGCCAGACAAGAGAGCAAGCGAGCAAGCCAGATATGAGAGCAAGCGAGCCAGCCAGATATGAGAGCGAGCGAGCCAGATAAGAGAGCGAGCAAGACAAGAGAGCAAGCGAACTAGCCAGATATGAGAGCAAGCGAGCGAGCCAGATATGAGAGCGAGCGAGGCAGATAAGAGAGCAAGCCAGACAAGAGAGCAAGCGAGCGAGCCAGATATGCTAGCGAGCAAGCCAGATAAGAGAGCGAGCCAGACAAGAGAGCAAGCGAGCAAGCCAGATATGAGAGCAAGCGAGCCAGCCAGATATGAGAGTGAGCGAGCCAGATAAGAGAGCGAGCCAGACAAGAGAGCAAGTGAGCGAGCCAGATATGAGAGCAAGCGAGCAAGCCAGATATGAGAGCGAGCCAGATAAGAGAGCAAACCAGACAAGAGAGCAAGCGAGAAAGCCAGTTATGAGAGCGAGCGAGCCAGACATGAGAGCAATCGAGCGAGCCAGATATGAGAGCGAGTGAGCCAGACATGAGATCAAGCGAGCGAGCCAGATATGAGAGCAAGCGAGTCAGATAAGAGAGCAAGCCAGACAAGAGAGCAAGCGAGCGAGCCAGATATGCTAGCGAGCAAGCCAGATAAGAGAGCGAGCCAGACAAGAGAGCAAGCGTGCGAGCCAGATATGAGAGCAAGCGAGCAAGCCAGATGTGAGAGCGAGACAGATAAGAGAGCAAGTCAGACAAGAGAGCAAGCGAGCGAGCCAGATATGCTAGCGAGCAAGCCAGATAAGAGAGCAAGCCTGACAAGAGAGCAAGCGAGCAAGCCAGATATGAGAGCAAGCGAGCCAGCCAGATGTGAGAGCGAGCGAGCCAGATATGCGAGCGAGCCAGACAAGAAAGCAAGCGAGCGAGCCAGATATGAGAGCAAGCGAGCAAGCCAGATATGAGAGCGAGCCAGATAAGAGAGCGAACCAAACAAGAGAGCAAGCGAGAAAGCCAGATATGAGAGCGAGCGAGCCAGACATGAGAGCGAGCGAGCCAGATATGAGAGCGAGCGAGCCAGACATGAGAGCAAGCGAGCGAGCCAGATATGAGAGCGAGCGAGCCAGATAAGAGAGCAAGCCAGACAAGAGAGCAAGCGAGCCAGATATGCTAGCGAGCAAGCCAGATAAGAGAGCGAGCCAGACAAGAGAGCAAGCGAGCAAGCCAGATATGAGAGCAAGCGAGCCAGCCAGATATGAGAGCGAGCGAGCCAGATAAGAGAGCGAGCAAGACAAGAGAGCAAGCGAACTAGCCAGATATGAGAGCAAGCGAGCGAGCCAGATATGAGAGCAAGCAAGCCAGCCAGATATGAGAGCGAGCGAGCCAGATAAGAGAGCGAGCAAGACAAGAGAGCAAGCGAGCTAGCCAGATATGAGAGCAAGCGAGCGAGCCAGATTTGAGAGCAAGCGAGCGATCCAGATATGAGAGCAAGCGAACAAACCAGATATGAGAGCGAGCGAGCCAGATATGCGAGTGAGCCAGATAAGAGAGCGAGCCAGACAAGAGAGCAAGTGAGCGAGCCAGATATGAGAGCGAGCCAGATAAGAGAGCAAACCAGACAAGAGAGCAAGCGAGAAAGCCAGATATGAGAGCGAGCGAGGCAGACATGAGAGCAATCGAGCGAGCCAGATATGAGAGCGAGCGAGCCAGACATGAGATCAAGAGAGCGAGCCAGATATGCTAGCGAGCAAGCCAGATAAGAGAGCGAGCCAGACAAGAGAGCAAGCGAGCGAGCCAGATATGAGAGCAAGCGAGCAAGCCAGATGTGAGAGCGAGACAGATAAGAGAGCAAGTCAGACAAGAGAGCAAGCGAGCGAGCCAGATATGCTAGCGAGCAAGCCAGATAAGAGAGCGAGCCAGACAAGAGAGCAAGCGAGCGAGCCAGATATGAGAGCAAGCGAGCAAGCCAGATAAGAGAGCGAGCCACATAAGAGAGCGAACCAGACAAGAGAGCAAGCGAGAAAGTCAGATATGAGAGCGAGCGAGCCAGACATGAGAGCAAGCGAGCGAGCCAGATATGAGAGCGAGCGAGCCAGATAAGAGAGCAAGCCAGACAAGAGAGCAAGCGTGCGAGCCAGATATGCTAGCGAGCAAGCCAGATAAGAGAGCGAGCGAGCGAGCTAGATATGAGAGCAAGCGAGCGAGCCAGATGTGAGAGCGAGACAGATAAGAGAGCAAGTCAGACAAGAGAGCAAGCGAGCGAGCAAGATATGCGAGCGAGCCAGATAAGAGAGCGAGCCAGACAAGAGAGCAGCGAGCGAGCCAGGCCAGATATGAGAGCAAGCGAGCAAGCCAGATGTGAGAGAGAGCGAGGCAGATAAGAGAGCGAGGCAGACAATTAAGCAAGCGAGCGAGCCAGATATGAGAGCAAGCGAGTGATCCAGATATGAGAGCGAGCCAGACATTAGAACGAGCGAGCCAGATATGCGAGTAAGCGAGCGACCCAGATATGAGAGCAAGCGAGCCAGCCAGATATGACAGCGAGCGAGCCAGATAAGAGTGAGCAAGACAAGAGAGCAAGCGAGCTAGCCAGATATGAGAGCGAGCCAGACAAGAGAGCAAGCGAGCGAGCCAGATATGAGAGCAAGCGAGCGAGCCAGAAATGAGAGTAAGCGAGCGAGCCAGAAATGAGAGCAAGTGAGCCAGCCAGATGTGAGAGCGAGCGAGCCAGATATGCGAGCGAGCCAGATAAGAGAGCGAGCCAGATAAGAGAGCGAGCCAGACAAGAGAGCAAGCGAGAAAGCCAGATATGAGAGCAAGCGAGCCAGACATGAGAGCAAGCGAGCGAGCCAGATATGAGACTGAGCGAGCCAGATAAGAGAGCAAGCCAGACAAGAGAGCAAGCGTGCGAGCCAGATATGCTAGCGAGCAAGCCAGATAAGAGAGCGAGCCAGACAAGAGAGCAAGCGAGCGAGCCAGATATGAGAGTAAGCGAGCCAGCCAGATATGAGAGCGGGCGAGCCAGATAAGAGAGCGAGCAAGACAAGAGAGCAAGCGAACTAGCCAGATATGAGAGCAAGCGAGCGAGCCAGATTTGAGAGCGAGTGAGAAAGATATGCGAGCGAGCCAGATAAGAGAGCGAGCCAGACAAGAGAGCAAGCGAGCGAGCCAGATATGAGAGCAAGCGAGCGAGCCGAATATGAGAGCAAGCGAGCAAGCCATATATGAGAGCAAGCGAGCGAGCCAGATTTGAGAGCGAGCGAGCCAGATATGTGAGCGAGCCATAAAAGAGAGCGAGACAGACAAGAGAGAAAGCGAGCAAGCCAGATATGAGAGCAAGCTAGCAAGCCAGATATGAGAGCGAGCCAGATAAGAGAGCGAGCCAGACAAGACAGCAAGCGAGCATGCCAGATATGAGAGCAAGCGAGCCAGCTCGATGTGAGAGCGAGCGAGCCAGATATGCGAGCGAGCCAGATAAGAGAGCGAGCCAGACAAGAGAGCATGCGAGCGAGCCAGATATGAGAGCAAGCGAGCTAGCCAGATATGAGAGCAAGCAAGCCAGCCAGATGTGAGAGCGAGCGAGCCAGATATGCGAGCGAGCCAGATAAGAGAGCGAGCCAAACAATAGAGCAAGCGAGCCAGATATGAGAGCAAGCGAGCAAGCCAGATTTGAGAGAGAGCGAGGCAGATGAGAGAGCGAGCCAGACAATTAAGCAAGCGAGCGAGTCAGATATGAGAGCAAGCAAGCGATCCAGATATGAGAGCGAGCCAGACATGAGAGCGAGCCAGCCAGATATGAAAGCAAGCGAGCCAGCCAGATATGAGAGCAAGCGAGCCAGCCAGATAAGAGAGCGAGCGAGCCAGATAAGAGAGCGAGCAAGACAAGAGAGAAAGCGAGCTAGCCAGATATGAGAGCGAGCCAGACAAGAGAGCAAGCGAGCGAGCCAGATATGAGAGCAAGCGAGCGAGCCAGATATGAGAGCAAGCGAGCGAGCCAGAAATGAGAGCAAGCGAGCCAGCCAGAAATGAGAGCAAGCGAGCCAGCCAGATGTGAGAGCGAGCTAGCCAGATATGCGAGCGAGCCAGATAAGAGAGCGAGCCAGACAAGAGAGCAAGCGAGAAAGCCAGATATGAGAGCGAGCGAGCCAGACATGAGAGCAAGCGAGCGAGCCAGATATGAGAGCGAGCGAGCCAGATAAGAGAGCAAGCCAGACAAGAGAGCAAGCGTGCGGGCCAGATATTCTAGCGAGCAAGCCAGATAAGAGAGCGAGCCAGACAAGAGCAAGCGAGCGAGCCAGATATGAGAGCAAGCGAGCCAGCCAGATATGAGAGCGAGCGAGCCAGATAAGAGAGCGAGCAAGAAGAGAGAGCAAGCGAGCGAGCCAGATATGAGAGCGAGCGAGCCAGATATGAGAGCAAGCGAGCCAGCCAGATGTGAGAGCGAGCGAGCCAGATATGCGAGCGAGCCAGACAAGAAAGCAAGCGAGCGAGCCAGATATGAGAGCAAGCGAGAAAGCCAGATATGAGAGCGAGCCAGATAAGAGAGCGAACCAGACAAGAGAGCAAGCGAGAAAGCCAGACATGAGAGCAAGCGAGCGAGCCAGATATGAGAGCGAGCGAGCCAGACATGAGAGCAAGCGAGCGAGCCAGATATGAGAGCGAGCGAACCAGATAAGAGAGCAAGCCAGACAAGATAGCAAGCGAGCGAAACAGATATGCTAGCGAGCAAGCCAGATAAGAGAGCGAACCAGACAAGAGAGCAAGCGAGCGAGCAAGATATGAGAGCAAGCGAGCCAGCCAGATATGAGAGCGAGCGAGCCAGATAAGAGAGCGAGCAAGACAAGAGAGCAAGCGAACTAGCCAGATATGAGAGCAAGCGAGCGAGCCAGATTTGAGAGCGAGCAAGCCAGATATGCGAGCGAGCCAGATAAGAGAGCGAGCATGACAAGAGAGCAAGCGAGCGAGCCAGATATGAGAGCAAGCGAGCGAGCCGGATATGAGAGCAAGCGAGCAAGCCAGATATGAGAGCAAGCGAGCGAGCCAGATTTGAGAGCGAGCGAGCCATAAAATAGACAGACAAGAGAGCAAGCGAGCGAGTCAGATATGAGAGCAAGCTAGCAAGCCAGATATAAGCGCAAGCCAGATAAGAGAGCGACCCAGACAAGAGAGCAAGCGAGCGAGCCAGATATGAGAGCAAGCGAGCAAGCCAGATGTGAGAGAGAGCGAGGCAGATAAGAGAGCGAGCCAGACAATTAAGCAAGCGAGCCAGATATGAGAGCAAGCGAGCGATCCAGATATGAGAGCAAGCCAGCCATGAGAGCGAGAGAGCCAGATATGAGAGCAAGCGAGCGAGCCAGATATGAGAGCAAGCGAGCCAGCCAGATATGAGAGCGAGCGAGCCAGATAAGAGAGCGAGCAAGACAAGAGAGCAAGCGAGCGAGCCAGATATGCGAGCGAGCCAGACAAGAGAGCAAGCGAGAGAGCCAGATATGAGAGCAAGCGAGCGAGCCAGATATGAGAGCAAGCGAGCAAGACAGAAATGAGAGCAAGTGAGCCAGCCAGATATGAGAGCTAGCCAGATAAGAGAGCGAGCCAGACAAGAGAGCAAGCGAGCGAGCCAGATATGAGAGCAAGCGAGCCAGCTAGATGTGAGAGCGAGCGAGCCAGATATGCGAGCGAGCCAGATAAGAGAGCGAACCAGATGTGAGAGCGAGCGAGCGAGCCAGATATGAGAGCAAGCGAGCGAGCCATATATTAGAGAAAGCAAGCCAGCCAGATGTGAGAGCGAGCGAGCCAGATATGCGAGCGAGCCAGACAGGAGAGCAAGCGAGCGAGCCAGATATGAGAGCAAGCGAGCAAGCCAGATATGAGAGTGAGCCAGATAAGAGAGCGAACCAGACAAGAGAGCAAGCGAGAAAGCCAGATATGAGAGTGAGCGAGCCAGACATGAGAGCAAGCGAGCGAGCCACATAAGAGAGCCAGCGAGCCAGATAAGAGAGCAAGCCAGACAAGTGAGCAAGCGAGCGAGCCAGATATGAGAGCAAGCGAGCAAGCCAGATGTGAGAGCGAGACAGATAAGAGAGCAAGTCAGACAAGAGAGCAAGCGAGCGAGCCAGATATGCTAGCGAGAGAGCCAGATAAGAGAGCGAGCCAGACAAGAGAGCAAGCGAGCGAGCCAGATATGAGAGCAAGCGAGCAATCCAGATATGAGAGCGAGCCAGATAAGAGAGCAAACCAGACAAGAGAGCAAGCGAGAAAGTCAGATATGAGAGCGAGCGAGCCAGACATGAGAGCAAGCGAGCGAGCCAGATATGAGAGCGAGCGTGCCAGATAAGAGAGCAAGCCAGACATGAGAGCAAGCGAGCGAGCCAGATATGAGAGCGAGCGAGCCAGATAAGAGAGCAAGCCAGACAAGAGAGCAAGCGAGTGAGCCAGATATGCTAGCGAGCAAGCCAGATAAGAGAGCGAGCCAGACAAGAGAGCAAGTGAGCGAGCCAGATATGAGAGCAAGCGAGCAAGCCAGATGTGAGAGCGAGACAGACAAGAGAGCAAGCCAGACAAGAGAGCAAGCGAGCGAGCCAGATATGCTAGCGAGCAAGCCAGATAAGAGAGCGAGCCAGACTAGAGAGCAAGCGAGCGAACCAGACAAGAGAGCAAGCGAGAAAGTCAGATATGAGAGCGAGCGAGCCAGACATGAGAGCAAGCGAGCGATCCAGATATGAGAGCGAGCGAGCCAGATATGCTAGCGAGCAAGCCAGATAAGAGAGCGAGCGGGCGAGCTAGATATGAGAGCAAGCGAGCGAGCCAGACATGAGAGCAAGCGAGCCAGATAAGAGAGCAAGCCAGACAAGATAGCAAGCAAGCAAGCCAGATATGCTAGCGAGCAAGCCAGATAAGAGAGCGAGCCAGACAAGAGAGCAAGCGAGCGAGCAAGATATGAGAGCAAGCGAGCCAGCCAGATATGAGAGCGAGCGAGCCAGATAAGAGAGCGAGCAAGACAAGAGAGCAAGCGAACTAGCCAGATATGAGAGCAAGCGAGCGAGCCAGATTTGAGAGCGAGCGAGCAAGATATGCGAGCGAGTCAGATAAGAGAGCGAGCCAGACAAGAGAGCAAGCGAGCGAGCCAGATATGAGAGCAAGCGAGCGAGCCGGATATGAGAGCAAGCGAGCAAGCCAGATATGAGAGCAAGCGAACGAGCCAGATTTGAGAGCGAGCGAGCCAGATATGTGAGCGAGCCATAAAATAGAGCTAGACAGACAAGAGAGCAAGCGAGCGAGTCAGATATGAGAGCAAGCTAGCAAGCCAGATATAAGCGCAAGCCAGATAAGAGAGCGACCCAGACAAGAGAGCAAGCGAGCGAGCCAGATATGAGAGCAAGCGAGCGAGCCAGATATGAGAGCAAGCGAGCGAGCCAGAAATGAGAGCAAGTGAGCCAGCCAGATATGAGAGCTAGCCAGATAAGAGAGCGAGCCAGACAAGAGAGCAAGCGAGCGAGCCAGATATGAGAGCAAGCGAGCCAGCTAGATGTGAGAGCGAGCGAGCCAGATATGCGAGCGAGCCAGATAAGAGAGCGAACCAGATGTGAGAGCGAGCGAGCGAGCCAGATATGAGAGCAAGCGAGCGAGCCATATATTAGAGCAAGCAAGCCAGCCAGATGTGAGAGCGAGCGAGCCAGATATGCGAGCGAGCCAGACAGGAGAGCAAGCGAGCGAGCCAGATATGAGAGCAAGCGAGCAAGCCAGATATGAGAGTGAGCCAGATAAGAGAGCGAACCAGACAAGAGAGCAAGCGAGAAAGCCAGATATGAGAGTGAGCGAGCCAGACATGAGAGCAAGCGAGCGAGCCAGATATGAGAGCGAGCGAGCCAGATAAGAGAGCAAGCCAGACATGAGAGCAAGCGAGCGAGCCAGATATGAGAGCGAGCGAGCCAGATAAGAGAGCAAGCCAGACAAGAGAGCAAGCGAGTGAGCCAGATATGCTAGCGAGCAAGCCAGATAAGAGAGCGAGCCAGACAAGAGAGCAAGCAAGCGAGCCAGATATGAGAGCAAGCGAGCAATCCAGATATGAGAGCGAGCCAGATAAGAGAGCAAACCAGACAAGAGAGCAAGCGAGAAAGTCAGATATGAGAGCGAGCGAGCCAGACATGAGAGCAAGCGAGCGAGCCAGATATGAGAGCGAGCGAGCCAGATAAGAGAGCAAGCCAGACATGAGAGCAAGCGAGCGAGCCAGATATGAGAGCGAGCGAGCCAGATAAGAGAGCAAGCGAGTGAGCCAGATATGCTAGCGAGCAAGCCAGATAAGAGAGCGAGCCAGACAAGAGAGCAAGCGAGCGAGCCAGATATGAGAGCAAGCGAGCAAGCCAGATGTGAGAGCGAGACAGATAAGAGAGCAAGCCAGACAAGAGAGCAAGCGAGCGAGCCAGATATGCTAGCGAGCAAGCCAGATAAGAGAGCGAGCCAGACTAGAGAGCAAGCGAGCGAACCAGACAAGAGAGCAAGCGAGAAAGTCAGATATGAGAGCGAGCGAGCCAGACATGAGAGCAAGCGAGCGATCCAGATATGAGAGCGAGCAAGCCAGATAAGAGAGCGAGCGGGCGAGCTAGATATGAGAGCAAGCGAGCGAGCCAGATATGAGAGCGAGCGAGCCAGATAAGAGAGCAAGCCAAACAAGATAGCAAGCAAGCGAGCCAGATATGCTAGCGAGCAAGCCAGATAAGAGAGCGAGCCAGACAAGAGAGCAAGCGAGCGAGCAAGATATGAGAGCAAGCGAGCAAGTCAGCCAGATATGAGAGCGAGCGAGCCAGATAAGAGAGCGAGCAAGACAAGAGAGCAAGCGAACTAGCCGAATATGAGAGCAAGCGAGCAAGCCAGATATGAGAGCAAGCGAGCGAGCCAGATTTGAGAGCGAGCGAGCCAGATATGCGAGCGAGCCAGACAGGAGAGCAAGCGAGCGAGCCAGATATGAGAGTAAGCGAGCAAGCCAGATATGAGAGTGAGCCAGATAAGAGAGCGAACCAGACAAGAGAGCAAGCGAGAAAGCCAGATATGAGAGTGAGCGAGCCAGACATGAGAGCAAGCGAGCGAGCCAGATATGAGAGCGAGCGAGCCAGATAAGAGAGCAAGCCAGACATGAGAGCAAGCGAGCGAGCCAGATATGAGAGCGAGCGAGCCAGATAAGAGAGCAAGCCAGACAAGAGAGCAAGCGAGTGAGCCAGATATGCTAGCGAGCAAGCCAGATAAGAGAGCGAGCCAGACAAGAGAGCAAGCGAGCGAGCCAGATATGAGAGCAAGCGAGCAATCCAGATATGAGAGCGAGCCAGATAAGAGAGCAAACCAGACAAGAGAGCAAGCGAGAAAGTCAGATATGAGAGCGAGCGAGCCAGACATGAGAGCAAGCGAGCGAGCCAGATATGAGAGCGAGCGAGCCAGATAAGAGAGCAAGCCAGACATGAGAGCAAGCGAGCGAGCCAGATATGAGAGCGAGCGAGCCAGATAAGAGAGCAAGCCAGACAAGAGAGCAAGCGAGTGAGCCAGATATGCTAGCGAGCAAGCCAGATAAGAGAGCGAGCCAGACAAGAGAGCAAGCGAGCGAGCCAGATATGAGAGCAAGCGAGCAAGCCAGATGTGAGAGCGAGACAGATAAGAGAGCAAGCCAGACAAGAGAGCAAGCGAGCGAGAAAGATATGCTAGCGAGCAAGCCAGATAAGAGAGCGAGCCAGACTAGAGAGCAAGCGAGCGAACCAGACAAGAGAGCAAGCGAGAAAGTCAGATATGAGAGCGAGCGAGCCAGACATGAGAGCAAGCGAGCGATCCAGATATGAGAGCGAGCGAGCCAGATATGCTAGCGAGCAAGCCAGATAAGAGAGCGAGCGGGCGAGCTAGATATGAGAGCAAGCGAGCGAGCCAGATATGAGAGCGAGCGAGCCAGATAAGAGAGCAAGCCAGACAAGATAGCAAGCAAGCGAGCCAGATATGCTAGCGAGCAAGCCAGATAAGAGAGCGAGCCAGACAAGAGAGCAAGCGAGCGAGCAAGATATGAGAGCAAGCGAGCAAGCCAGCCAGATATGAGAGCGAGCGAGCCAGATAAGAGAGCGAGCAAGACAAGAGAGCAAGCGAACTACCTGAATATGAGAGCAAGCGAGCAAGCCAGATATGAGAGCAAGCGAGCGAGCCAGATTTGAGAGCGAGCGAGCCAGATATGAGAGCAAGCGAGCGAGCCATATATTAGAGCAAGCAAGCCAGCCAGATGTGAGAGCGAGCGAGCCAGATATGCGAGCGAGCCAGACAGGAGAGCAAGCGAGCGAGCCAGATATGAGAGTAAGCGAGCAAGCCAGATATGAGAGTGAGCCAGATAAGAGAGCGAACCAGACAAGAGAGCAAGCGAGAAAGCCAGATATGAGAGTGAGCAAGCCAGACATGAGAGCAAGCGAGCGAGCCAGATATGAGAGCGAGCGAGCCAGATAAGAGAGCAAGCCAGATATGAGAGCAAGCGAGCGAGCCAGATATGAGAGCGAGCGAGCCAGATAAGAGAGCAAGCCAGACAAGAGAGCAAGCGAGTGAGCCAGATATGCTAGCGAGCAAGCCAGATAAGAGAGCGAGCCAGACAAGAGAGCAAGCGAGCGAGCCAGATATGAGAGCAAGCGAGCAATCCAGATATGAGAGCGAGCCAGATAAGAGAGCAAACCAGACAAGAGAGCAAGCGAGAAAGTCAGATATGAGAGCGAGCGAGCCAGACATGAGAGCAAGCGAGCGAGCCAGATATGAGAGCGAGCGAGCCAGATAAGAGAGCAAGCCAGACATGAGAGCAAGCGAGCGAGCCAGATATGAGAGCGAGCGAGCCAGATAAGAGAGCAAGCCAGACAAGAGAGCAAGCGAGTGAGCCAGATATGCTAGCGAGCAAGCCAGATAAGAGAGCGAGCCAGACAAGAGAGCAAGCGAGCGAGCCAGATATGAGAGCAAGCGAGCAAGCCAGATGTGAGAGCGAGACAGATAAGAGAGCAAGCCAGACAAGAGAGCAAGCGAGCGAGCCAGATATGCTAGCGAGCAAGCCAGATAAGAGAGCGAGCCAGACTAGAGAGCAAGCGAGCGAAACCAGACAAGAGAGCAAGCGAGAAAGTCAGATATGAGAGCGAGCGAGCCAGACATGAGAGCAAGCGAGCGATCCAGATATGAGAGCGAGCGAGCCAGATATGCTAGCGAGCAAGCCAGATAAGAGAGCGAGCGGGCGAGCTAGATATGAGAGCAAGCGAGCGAGCCAGATATGAGAGCGAGCGAGCCAGATAAGAGAGCAAGCCAGACAAGATAGCAAGCAAGCGAGCCAGATATGCTAGCGAGCAAGCCAGATAAGAGAGCGAGCCAGACAAGAGAGCAAGCGAGCAAGCAAGATATGAGAGCAAGCGAGCCAGCCAGCCAGATATGAGAGCGAGCGAGCCAGATAAGAGAGCGAGCAAGACAAGAGAGCAAGCGAACTAGCCGGATATGAGAGCAAGCGAGCAAGCCAGATATGAGAGCAAGCGAGCGAGCCAGATTTGAGAGCGAGCGAGCCAGATATGTGAGCGAGCCATAAAATAGAGCGACACAGACAAGAGAGCAAGCGAGCGAGTCAGATATGAGAGCAAGCTAGCAAGCCAGATATAAGCGCAAGCCAGATAAGAGAGCGACCCTGACAAGAGAGCAAGCGAGCGAGCCAGATATGAGAGCAAGCGAGCAAGCCAGATGTGAGAGAGAGCGAGGCAGATAAGAGAGCGAGCCAGACAATTAAGCAAGCGAGCCAGATATGAGAGCAAGCGAGCGATCCAGATATGAGAGCGAGCCAGACATGAGAGCGAGCGAGCCAGATATGAGAGCAAGCGAGCGAGCCAGGTATGAGAGCAAGCAAGCCAGTCAGATGTGAGAGCGAGCGAGCCAGATATGCGAGCAAGCCAAATAAGAGAGCGAGCCAGACAAGAGAGCAAGCGAGCGAGCCAGATATTAGAGCAAGCGAGCAAGCCAGATGTGAGAGAGAGCGAGGCAGATAAGAGAGCGAGCCAGACAATTAAGCAAGCGAGAGAGCCAGATATTAGAGCAAGCGAGCGATCCAGATATGAGAGCGAGCCAGACATGAGAGCGAGAGAGCCAGATATGAGAGCAAGCGAGCGAGCCAGATATGAGAGCAAGCGAGCCAGCCAGATATGAGAGCGAGCGAGCCAGATAAGAGAGCGAGCAAGACAAGAGAGCAAGCGAGCGAGCCAGATATGCGAGCGAGCCAGACAAGAGAGCAAGCGAGAGAGCCAGATATGAGAGCAAGCGAGCGAGCCAGATATGAGAGCAAGCGAGCGAGCCAGAAATGAGAGCAAGTGAGCCAGCCAGATATGAGAGCTAGCCAGATAAGAGAGCGAGCCAGACAAGAGAGCAAGCGAGCGAGCCAGATATGAGAGCGAGCCAGACATGAGAGCGAGCGAGCCAGATATGAGAGCAAGCGAGCGAGCCAGATATGAGAGCAAGCGAGCCAGCCAGATATGAGAGCGAGCGAGCCAGATAAGAGAGCGAGCAAGACAAGAGAGCAAGCGAGCGAGCCAGATATGCGAGTGAGCCAGACAAGAGAGCAAGCGAGAGAGCCAGATATGAGAGCAAGCGAGCGAGCCAGATATGAGAGCAAGCGAGCGAGCCAGAAATGAGAGCAAGTGAGCCAGCCAGATATGAGAGCTAGCCAGATAAGAGAGCTAGCCAGACAAGAGAGCAAGCGAGCGAGCCAGATATGAGAGCAAGCGAGCCAGCTAGATGTGAGAGCGAGAGAGCCAGATATGCGAGCGAGCCAGATAAGAGAGCGAACCAGATGTGAGAGCGAGCGAGCGAGCCAGATATGAGAGCAAGCGAGCGAGCCATATATTAGAGCAAGCAAGCCAGCCAGATGTGAGAGCGAGCGAGCCAGATATGCGAGCGAGCCAGACAGGAGAGCAAGCGAGCGAGCCAGATATGAGAGCAAGCGAGCAAGCCAGATATGAGAGCGAGCCAGATAAGAGAGCGAACCAGACAAGAGAGCAAGCGAGAAAGCCAGATATGAGAGTGAGCGAGCCAGACATGAGAGCAAGCGAGCGAGCCACATAAGAGAGCCAGCGAGCCAGATAAGAGAGCAAGCCAGACAAGTGAGCAAGCGAGCGAGCCAGATATGAGAGCAAGCGAGCAAGCCAGATGTGAGAGCGAGACAGATAAGAGAGCAAGTCAGACAAGAGAGCAAGCGAGCGAGCCAGATATGCTAGCGAGCAAGCCAGATAAGAGAGCGAGCCAGACAAGAGAGCAAGCGAGCGAGCCAGATATGAGAGCAAGCGAGCAATCCAGATATGAGAGCGAGCCAGATAAGAGAGCAAACCAGACAAGAGAGCAAGCGAGAAAGTCAGATATGAGAGCGAGCGAGCCAGACATGAGAGCAAGCGAGCGAGCCAGATATGAGAGCGAGCGAGCCAGATAAGAGAGCAAGCCAGACATGAGAGCAAGCGAGCGAGCCAGATATGAGAGCGAGCGAGCCAGATAAGAGAGCAAGCCAGACAAGAGAGCAAGCGAGTGAGCCAGATATGCTAGCGAGCAAGCCAGATAAGAGAGCGAGCCAGACAAGAGAGCAAGCGAGCGAGCCAGATATGAGAGCAAGCGAGCAAGCCAGATGTGAGAGCGAGACAGATAAGAGAGCAAGCCAGACAAGAGAGCAAGCGAGCGAGCCAGATATGCTAGCGAGCAAGCCAGATAAGAGAGCGAGCCAGACTAGAGAGCAAGCGAGCGAACCAGACAAGAGAGCAAGCGAGAAAGTCAGATATGAGAGCGAGCGAGCCAGACATGAGAGCAAGCGAGCGATCCAGATATGAGAGCGAGCGAGCCAGATATGCTAGCGAGCAAGCCAGATAAGAGAGCGAGCGAGCGAGCTAGATATGAGAGCAAGCGAGCGAGCCAGATGTGAGAGCGAGACTGATAAGAGAGCAAGTCAGACAAGAGAGCAAGCGAGCGAGCAAGATATGCGTGCGAGCCAGATAAGAGAGCGAGCCAGACAAGAGAGCAGCGAGCGAGCCAGGCCAGATATGAGAGCAAGCGAGCAAGCCAGATGTGAGAGAGAGCGAGGCAGATAAGAGAGCGAGCCAGACAATTAAGCAAGCGAGCGAGCCAGATATGAGAGCAAGCGAGCGATCCAGATAAGAGAGCGAGCCAAACATGAGAGCAAGCGAGCCAGATATGAGAGCAAGCGAGCGAGCCAGATATGAGAGCAAGCGAGCCAGCCAGATATGAGAGCGAGCGAGCCAGATAAGAGAGCGAGCAAGACAAGAGAGCAAGCGAGCGAGCCAGATATGCGAGCGAGCCAGACAAGAGAGCAAGCGAGAGAGCCAGATATGAGAGCAAGCGAGCGAGCCAGATATGAGAGCAAGCGAGCGAGCCAGAAATGAGAGCAAGTGAGCCAGCCAGATATGAGAGCTAGCCAGATAAGAGAGCGAGCCAGACAAGAGAGCAAGCGAGCGAGCCAGATATGAGAGCGAGCCAGACATGAGAGCGAGCGAGCCAGATATGAGAGCAAGCGAGCGAGCCAGATATGAGAGCAAGCGAGCCAGCCAGATATGAGAGCGAGCGAGCCAGATAAGAGAGCGAGCAAGACAAGAGAGCAAGCGAGCGAGCCAGATATGCGAGCGAGCCAGACAAGAGAGCAAGCGAGAGAGCCAGATATGAGAGCAAGCGAGCGAGCCAGATATGAGAGCAAGCGAGCGAGCCAGAAATGAGAGCAAGTGAGCCAGCCAGATATGAGAGCTAGCCAGATAAGAGAGCTAGCCAGACAAGAGAGCAAGCGAGCGAGCCAGATATGAGAGCAAGCGAGCCAGCTAGATGTGAGAGCGAGAGAGCCAGATATGCGAGCGAGCCAGATAAGAGAGCGAACCAGATGTGAGAGCGAGCGAGCGAGCGAGCCAGATATGAGAGCAAGCGAGCGAGCCATATATTAGAGCAAGCAAGCCAGCCAGATGTGAGAGCGAGCGAGCCAGATATGCGAGCGAGCCAGACAGGAGAGCAAGCGAGCGAGCCAGATATGAGAGCAAGCGAGCAAGCCAGATATGAGAGCGAGCCAGATAAGAGAGCGAACCAGACAAGAGAGCAAGCGAGAAAGCCAGATATGAGAGTGAGCGAGCCAGACATGAGAGCAAGCGAGCGAGCCACATAAGAGAGCCAGCGAGCCAGATAAGAGAGCAAGCCAGACAAGTGAGCAAGCGAGCGAGCCAGATATGAGAGCAAGCGAGCAAGCCAGATGTGAGAGCGAGACAGATAAGAGAGCAAGTCAGACAAGAGAGCAAGCGAGCGAGCCAGATATGCTAGCGAGCAAGCCAGATAAGAGAGCCAGCCAGACAAGAGAGCAAGCGAGCGAGCCAGATATGAGAGCAAGCGAGCAATCCAGATATGAGAGCGAGCCAGATAAGAGAGCAAACCAGACAAGAGAGCAAGCGAGAAAGTCAGATATGAGAGCGAGCGAGCCAGACATGAGAGCAAGCGAGCGAGCCAGATATGAGAGCGAGCGAGCCAGATAAGAGAGCAAGCCAGACATGAGAGCAAGCGAGCGAGCCAGATATGAGAGCGAGCGAGCCAGATAAGAGAGCAAGCCAGACAAGAGAGCAAGCGAGTGAGCCAGATATGCTAGCGAGCAAGCCAGATAAGAGAGCGAGCCAGACAAGAGAGCAAGCGAGCGAGCCAGATATGAGAGCAAGCGAGCAAGCCAGATGTGAGAGCGAGACAGATAAGAGAGCAAGCCAGACAAGAGAGCAAGCGAGCGAGCCAGATATGCTAGCGAGCAAGCCAGATAAGAGAGCGAGCCAGACTAGAGAGCAAGCGAGCGAACCAGACAAGAGAGCAAGCGAGAAAGTCAGATATGAGAGCGAGCGAGCCAGACATGAGAGCAAGCGAGCGATCCAGATATGAGAGCGAGCGAGCCAGATATGCTAGCGAGCAAGCCAGATAAGAGAGCGAGCGAGCGAGCTAGATATGAGAGCAAGCGAGCGAGCCAGATGTGAGAGCGAGACAGATAAGAGAGCAAGTCAGACAAGAGAGCAAGCGAGCGAGCAAGATATGCGTGCGAGCCAGATAAGAGAGCGAGCCAGACAAGAGAGCAGCGAGCGAGCCAGGCCAGATATGAGAGCAAGCGAGCAAGCCAGATGTGAGAGAGAGCGAGGCAGATAAGAGAGCGAGCCAGACAATTAAGCAAGCGAGCGAGCGAGATATGAGAGCAAGCGAGCGATCCAGATAAGAGAGCGAGCCAAACATGAGAGCGAGCGAGCCAGATATGAGAGCAAGCGAGCGAGCCAGATATGAGAGCAAGCGAGCCAGCCAGATATGAGAGCGAGCAAGCCAGATAAGAGTGAGCAAGACAAGAGAGCAAGCGAGCTAGCCAGATATGAGAGCGAGCCAGACAAGAGAGCAAGCAAGCGAGCCAGATATGAGAGCAAGCAAGCGAGCCAGATATGAGAGCAAGCGAGCGAGCCAGAAATGAGAGCAAGCGAGCCAGCCAGAAATGAGAGCAAGTGAGCCAGCCAGATGTGAGAGCGAGCAAGCCAGATAAGAGAGCGAGCAAGACAAGAGAGCAAGCGAACTAGCCAGATATGAGAGCAATCGAGCGAGCCAGATTTGAGAGCAAGCGAGTGAGCCAGATATGAGAGCGAGACAGATAAGAGAGCGAGCCAGATAAGAGAGCGAGCCAGCCAAGAGAGCAAGCGAGCGAGCCAGATATGAGAGCAAGCGAGCGAGCCGGATATGAGAGCAAGCGAGCAAGCCAGATATGAGAGCAAGCGAGCGAGCCAGATTTGAGAGCGACCGAGCCAGATTTGAGAGCGAGCGAGCCAGATATGTGAGCGAGCCATA
Organism: Hyla sarda; assembly: GCF_029499605.1. Taxonomy (NCBI): domain Eukaryota; kingdom Metazoa; phylum Chordata; class Amphibia; order Anura; family Hylidae; genus Hyla; species Hyla sarda. Next base: position 21,916 of record NW_026608084.1, read on the forward strand.
AAAGAGAGTGAGACAGACAAGAGAGAAAGCGAGCTAGCCAGATATGAGAGCGAGCCAGACAAGAGAGCAAGCGAGCGAGCCAGATATGAGAGCAAGCGAGCGAGCCAGATATGAGAGCAAGCGAGCGAGCCAGAAATGAGAGCAAGCGAGCCAGCCAGAAATGAGAGCAAGCGAGCCAGCCAGATGTGAGAGCGAGCTAGCCAGATATTCGAGTGAGCCATATAAGAGAGCGAGCCAGACAAGAGAGCAAGCGAGAAAGCCAGATATGAGAGCGAGCGAGCCAGACATGAGAGCAAGCGAGCGAGCCAGATATTCTAGCGAGCAAGCCAGATCAGAGAGCAAGCCAGACAAGAGAGCAAGCGAGCGAGCCAGATATGAGAGCAAGCGAGCCAGCCAGATATGAAAGCGAGCGAGCCAGATAAGAGAGCGAGCAAGACAAGAGAGCAAGCGAGCGAGCCAGATATGAGAGCGAGCGAGCCAGATATGAGAGCAAGCGAGCCAGCCAGATGTGAGAGCGAGCGAGCCAGATATGCGAGCGAGCCAGACAAGAAAGCAAGCGAGCGAACCAGATATGAGAGCAAGCGAGAAAGCCAGATATGAGAGCGAGCCAGATAAGAGAGCGAACCAGACAAGAGAGCAAGCGAGAAAGCCAGATATGAGAGCGAGCGAGCCAGACATGAGAGCAAGCGAGCGAGCCAGATATGAGAGCGAGCGAGCCAGACATGAGAGCAAGCGAGCGAGCCAGATATGAGAGCGAGCGAGCCAGATAAGAGAGCAAGCCAGACAAGATAGCAAGCGAGCGAGCCAGATATGCTAGCGAGCAAGCCAGATAAGAGAGCGAGCCAGACAAGAGAGCAAGCGAGCGAGCAAGATATGAGAGCAAGCGAGCCAGCCAGATGTGAGAGCGAGCAAGCCAGATAAGAGAGCGAGCAAGACAAGAGAGCAAGCGAACTAGCCAGATATGAGAGCAAGCGAGCGAGCCAGATTTGAGAGCGAGCGAGAAAGATATGCGAGCAAGCCAGATAAGAGAGCGAGCCAGACAAGAGAGCAAGCGAGCGAGCCAGATATGAGAGCAAGCGAGCGAGCCAGATATGAGAGCAAGCGAGCCAGCCAGATATGAGAGCGGGAGAGCCAGATAAGAGAGCGAGCAAGACAAGAGAGCAAGCGAGCTAGCCAGATATGAGAGCGAGCCAGACAAGAGAGCAAGCGAGCGAGCCAGATATGAGAGCAAGCGAGCGAGCCAGATATGAGAGCAAGTGAGCGAGCCAGATATGAAAGCAAGCGAGCGAGCCAGAAATGAGAGCAAGCGAGCCAGCCAGAAATGAGAGCAAGCGAGCCAGCCACATGTGAGAGCGAGCTAGCCAGATATGCGAGCGAGCCAGATAAGAGAGCGAGCCAGACAAGTGAGCAAGCGAGAAAGACAGATATGAGAGCGAGCGAGCCAGACATGAGAGCAAGCGAGCGAGCCAGATATGAGAGCGAGCGAGCCAGATAAGAGAGCAGGCCAGACAAGAGAGCAAGCGTGCGAGCCAGATATTCTAGCGAGCAAGCCAGATAAGAGAGCGAGCCAGACAAGAGAGCAAGCGAGCGAGCCAGATATGAGAGCAAGCGAGCAAGCCAGATGTGAGAGAGAGCGAGGCAGATAAGAGAGCGAGCCAGACAATTAAGCAAGCGAGCGAGCCAGATATGAGAGCAAGCGAGCGATCCAGATATGAGAGCGAGCCAGACATGAGAGCGAGCGAGCCAGATATGAGAGCAAGCGAGCGAGCCAGATATGAAAGCGAGCCAGACATGAGAGCGAGCGAGCCAGATATGAGAGCAAGCGAGCGAGCCAGATATGAGAGCAAGCGAGCCAGCCAGATATGAGAGAGAGCGAGCCAGATAAGAGAGCGAGCAAGACAAGAGAGCAAGCGAGCTAGACAGATATGAGAGCAAGCGAGCGAGCCAGATATGAGAGCAAGTGAGCGAACCAGAAATGAGAGCAAGCAAGCCAGCCAGAAATGAGAGCAAGCGAGCCAGCCAGATGTGAGAGCGAGCTAGCCAGATATGCGAGCGAGCCAGATAAGAGAGCGAGCCAAATATGCGAGCGAGCCAGATAAGAGAGAGAGCGAGAAAGCCAGATATGAGAGCAAGCGAGCCAGACATGAGAGCAAGCGAGCGAGCCAGATATGAGACCGAGCGAGCCAGATAAGAGAGCAAGCCAGACAAGAGAGCAAGCGTGCGAGCCAGATATGCTAGCGAGCAAGCCAGATAAGAGAGCGAGCCAGACAAGAGAGCAAGCGAGCGAGCCAGATATGAGAGTAAGCGAGCCAGCCAGATGTGAGAGCGAGCTAGCCAGATATGCGAGCGAGCCAGATAAGAGAGCGAGCCAAATATGCGAGCGAGCCAGATAAGAGAGGGAGCGAGAAAGCCAGATATGAGAGCAAGCGAGCCAGACATGAGAGCAAGCGAGCGAGCCAGATATGAGACCGAGCGAGCCAGATAAGAGAGCAAGCCAGACAAGAGAGCAAGCGTGCGAGCCAGATATGCTAGCGAGCAAGCCAGATAAGAGAGCGAGCCAGACAAGAGAGCAAGCGATCGAGCCAGATATGAGAGCAAGCGAGCAAGCCAGATATGAGAGCGAGCCAGACAAGAGAGCAGCGAGCGAGCTAGATATGAGAGCAAGCGAGCAAGCCAGATGTGAGAGAGAGCGAGGCAGATAAGAGAGCGAGCCAGACAATTAAGCAAGCGAGCGAGCCAGATATGAGAGCAAGCGAGCGAGCCAGATATGAGAGCAAGCGAGCGAGCCAGAAATGAGAGCAAGCAAGCCAGCCAGAAATGAGAGCAAGCGAGCCAGCCAGATGTGAGAGCGAGCTAGCCAGATATGCGAGCGAGCCAGATAAGAGAGCGAGCCAGACAAGAGAGCAAGCGAGAAAGCCAGATATGAGAGCGAGCGAGCCAGACATGAGAGCAAGCGAGCGAGCCAGATATGAGACCGAGCGAGCCAGATAAGAGAGCAAGCCAGACAAGAGAGCAAGCGTGCGAGCCAGATATTCTAGCGAGCAAGCCAGATAAGAGAGCGAGCCAGACAAGAGAGCAAGCGAGCGAGCCAGATATGAGAGCAAGCGAGCAAGCCAGATGTGAGAGAGAGCGAGGCAGATAAGAGAGCGAGCCAGACAATTAAGCAAGCGAGCGAGCAAGATATGAGAGCAAGCGAGCAATCCAGATATGAGAGCGAGCCAGACATGAGAGCGAGCGAGCCAGATATGAGAGCAAGCGAGCGAGCCAGATATGAGAGCAAGCGAGCCAGCCAGATATGAGAGCGAGCGAGCCAGATAAGAGAGCGAGCAAGACAAGAGAGCAAGCGAGCTAGCCAGATATGAGAGCGAGCCAGACAAGAGAGCAAGTAAGCGAGCCAGATATGAGAGCAAGCGAGCCAGCCAGATATGAGAGCGAGCGAGCCAGATAAGAGAGCGAGCAAGACAAGAGAGCAAGCGAGCGAGCCAGATATGAGAGCAAGCGAGCCAGCCAGATATGAGAGCGAGCAAGCCAGATAAGAGAGCGAGCCAGACAAGAGAGCAAGCGAGCGAGCCAGATATGAGAGCAAGCGAGCAATCCAGATATGAGAGCGAGCCAGACATGAGAGCGAGCGAGCCAGATATGAGAGCAAGCGAGCCAGATAAGAGAGCGAGCAAGACAAGAGAGCAAGCGAGCTAGCCAGATATGCGAGCGAGCCAGATAAGAGAGCGAGCCAGACAAGAGTGCAAGCGAGAAAGCCAGATATGAGAGCGAGCGAGCCAGACATGAGAGCAAGCGAGCGAGCCAGATATGAGAGCGAGCAAGCCAGATAAGAGAGCAAGCCAGACAAGAGAGCAAGCGTGCGAGCCAGATATTCTAGCGAGCAAGCCAGATAAGAGAGCGAGCCAGACAAGCGAGCAAGCGAGCAAGCCAGATATGAGAGCAAGCGAGCCAGCCAGATATGAGAGCGAGCGAGCCAGATAAGAGAGCGAGCAAGACAAGAGAGCAAGCGAGCGAGCCAGATACGAGAGCGAGCGAGCCAGATATGAGAGCAAGCGAGCCAGCCAGATGTGAGAGCGAGCGAGCCAGATATGCGAGCGAGCCAGACAAGAAAGCAAGCGAGCGAGCCAGATATGAGAGCAAGCGAGCAAGCCAGATATGAGAGCGAGCCAGATAAGAGAGCGAACCAGACAAGAGAGCAAGCGAGCGAGACAGATATGACAGCGAGCAAAACCAGACATGAGAGCAAGCGAGCGAGCCAGATATGTGAGCGAGCGAGCCAGATATGAGAGCGAGCTAGCCAGATTTGCGAGCGAGCGAGCCAGATTTTCGAGCGAACAGGCCAGATAAGAGAGCGAGCCAGACAAGAGAACAAGCGAGCGAGCCAGATATGCTAGCGAGCAAGCCAGCTAAGAGAGCGAGCCAGACAAGAGAGCAAGCGAGCGAGCCAGATATGAGAGCAAGCGAGCCAGCCAGATATGAGAGCAAGCGAGCCAGATAAGAGAGCGAGCAAGACAAGAGAGCAAGCGAACTAGCCAGATATGAGAGCAAGCGAGAAAGCCAGATATGAGAGCGAGCGAGCCAGACATGAGAGAAAGCGAGCGAGCCAGATATGAGAGCGAGCGAGCCAGACATGAGAGCAAGCGAGCGAGCCAGATATGAGAGCGAGCGAGCCAGATAAGAGAGCAAGCCAGACAAGAGAGCAAGCAAGCGAGCCAGATATGCTAGCGAGCAAGCCAGATAAGAGAGCGAGCCAGACAAGAGAGCAAGCGAGCGAGCCAGATATGAGAGCAAGTGAGCCAGCCAGATATGAGAGCAAGCGAGCCAGATAAGAGAGCGAGCAAGACAAGAGAGCAAGCGAACTAGCCAGATATGAGAGCAAGCGAGCGAGCCAGATTTGAGAGCGAGCGAGTCAGATATGCGAGGGAGCCAGATAAGAGAGCGAACCAGACAAGAGAGCAAGCGAGCGAGCGAGATATCAGAGTGAGCGAGCCACATATGAGAGCGAGCTAGCCAGATGAGCGAGCGAGCCATTTAAGTGAGAGAGCCAGACAAGAGAGTAAGCGAGCAAGCCAGATATGAGAGCGAGCGAGCCAGATAAGAGAGCAAGCCAGACATGAGAGCAAGCGAGCGAGCCAGATATGAGAGCGAGCGAGCCAGATAAGAGAGCAAGCCAGACAAGAGAGCAAGCAAGCGAGCCAGATATGCTAGCGAGCAAGCCAGATAAGAGAGCGAGCCAGACAAGAGAGCAAGCGAGCGAGCCAGATATGAGAGCAAGCGAGCCAGCCAGATATGAGAGCGAGCGAGCCAGATAAGAGAGAGAGCAAGACAAGAGAGCAAGCGAGCGAGCCAGATATGCGAGCGAGCCAGACAAGAGAGCAAGCGAGAGAGCCAGATATGAGAGCAAGCGAGCGAGCCAGATATGAGAGCAAGCGAGCGAGCCAGAAATGAGAGCAAGTGAGCCAGCCAGATATGAGAGCTAGCCAGATAAGAGAGCGAGCCAGACAAGAGAGCAAGCGAGCGAGCCAGATATGAGAGCAAGCGAGCCAGCTAGATGTGAGAGCGAGCGAGCCAGATATGCGAGCGAGCCAGATAAGAGAGCAAACCAGATGTGAGAGCGAGCGAGCCAGATATGAGAGCAAGCGAGCGAGCCAGATATTAGAGCAAGCAAGCCAGCCAGATGTGAGAGCGAGCGAGCCAGATATGCGAGCGAGCCAGACAAGAGAGCAAGCCAGAGAGCCAGATATGAGAGCAAGCGAGCAAGCCAGATATGAGAGCAAGCCAGATAAGAGAGCGAACCAGACAAGAGAGCAAGCGAGAAAGCCATATATGAGAGTGAGCGAGCCAGACATGAGAGCAAGCGAGCGAGCCAGATAAGAGAGCCAGCGAGCCAGATAAGAGAGCAAGCCAGACAAGAGAGCAAGCGAGCGAGCCAGATATGAGAGCAAGCGAGCAAGCCAGATGTGAGAGCGAGACAGATAAGAGAGCAAGTCAGACAAGAGAGCAAGCGAGCGAGCCAGATATGCTAGCGAGCAAGCCAGATAAGAGAGCGAGCCAGACAAGAGAGCAAGCGAGCGAGCCAGATATGAGAGCAAGCGAGCAATCCAGATATGAGAGCGAGACAGATAAGAGAGCGAACCAGACAAGAGAGCAAGCGAGAAAGTCAGATATGAGAGCGAGCGAGCCAGACATGAGAGCAAGCGAGCGAGCCAGATATGAGAGCGAGCGAGCCAGATAAGAGAGCAAGCCAGTCAAGAGAGCAAGTGAGCGAGCTAGATATGCTAGCGAGCAAGCCAGATAAGAGAGCGAGCCTGACAAGAGAGCAAGCGAGCGAGCCAGATATGCGAGCAAGCGAGCAAGCCAGATGTGAGAGTGAGACAGATAAGAGAGCAAGCCAGACAAGAGAGCAAGCGAGCGAGCCAGATATGCTAGCGAGCAAGCCAGACAAGAGAGCAAGTGAGCGAGCCAGATATGAGAGCAAGCGAGCGAGCCGGATATGAGAGCAAGCGAGCAAGCCAGATATGAGAGCAAGCGAGCCAGATTTGAGAGCGAGCGAGCCAGATATGTGAGCGAGTCATAAAAGAGAGCGAGACAGACAAGAGAGAAAGCGAGTGAGCCAGATATGAGAGCAAGCTAGCAAGCCAGATATGAGAGCGAGCCAGATAAGAGAGCGAGCCAGACAAGAGAGCAAGCGAGCGAGCCAGATAAGAGAGCGAGCAAGCGAGCCAGCTCGATGTGAGAGCGAGCGAGCCAGATATGCGAGCGAGCCAGATAAGAGAGCGAGCCAGACAAGAGAGCAAGCGAGCGAGCCAGATATGAGAGAGAGCGAGGCAGATAAGAGAGCGAGACAGACAATTAAGCAAGCGAGCAAGCCAGATATGAGAGCAAGCGAGCGATCCAGATATGAGAGCGAGCCAGACATGAGAGCGAGCGAGCCAGATATGAGAGCAAGCGAGCCAGATATGAGAGCAAGCGAGCCAGCCAGATATGAGAGCGAGCGAGCCAGATAAGAGAGCGAGCAAGACAAGAGAGCAAGCGAGCGAGCCAGATATGAGAGCAAGCGAGCGAGCCAGATATGAGAGCAAGCGAGCGAGCCAGAAATGAGTGCAAGCGAGCCAGCCAGAAATGAGAGCAAGCGAGCCAGCCAGTTGTGAGAGCGAGCTAGCCAGATATGCGAGCGAGCCAGATAAGAGAGCGAGCCAGACAAGAGAGCAAGCGAGAAAGCCAGATATGAGAGCGAGCGAGCCAGACATGAGAGCAAGCGAGCGAGCCAGATATGAGAGCGAGCAAGCCAGATAAGAGAGCAAGCCAGACAAGAGAGCAAGCGTGCGAGCCAGATATTCTAGCGAGCAAGCCAGATAAGAGAGCGAGCCAGACAAGAGAGCAAGCGAGCGAGCCAGATATGAGAGCAAGCGAGCCAGCCAGATATGAGAGCGAGCGAGCCAGATAAGAGAGCGAGCAAGACAAGAGAGCAAGCGAGCGAGCCAGATATGAGAGCGAGCGAGACAGATATGAGAGCAAGCGAGGCAGCCAGATGTGAGAGCGAGCGAGCCAGATATGCGAGCGAGCCAGACAAGAAAGCAAGCGAGCGAGCCAGATAAGAGAGCGAACCAGATGTGAGAGCGAGCGAGCCAGATATGAGAGCAAGCGAGCGAGCCAGATATGAGAGCAAGCAAGCCAGCCAGATGTGAGAGCGAGCGAGCCAGATATGCGAGCGAGCCAGACAAGAGAGCAAGCAAGCGAGCCAGATATGAGAGCAAGCGAGCAAGCCAGATATGAGAGCGAGCCAGATAAGAGAGCAAACCAGACAAGAGAGCAAGCGAGAAAGCCAGATATGAGAGTGAGCGAGCCAGACATGAGAGCAAGCGAGCGAGCCAGATAAGAGAGCCAGCGAGCCAGATAAGAGAGCAAGCCAGACAAGAGAGCAAGCGAGCGAGCCAGATATGCTAGCGAGCAAGCCAGATAAGAGAGCGAGCCAGACAAGAGAGCAAGCGAGCGAGCCAGATATGAGAGCAAGCGAGCGAGCCAGATATGAGAGCAAGACAGATAAGAGAGCAAGCCAGACAAGAGAGCAAGCGAGCGAGCCAGATATGCTAGCGAGCAAGCCAGATAAGAGAGCGAGCCAGACAAGAGAGCAAGCGAGCGAGCCAGATATAAGAGCAAGCGAGCGAACCAGATGTGAGAGTGAACGAGCAAGATATGCGAGCGAGCCAGATAAGAGAGCGAGCCAGACAAGAGAGCAGCGAGCGAGCCAGATATGAGAGCAAGCGAGCAAACCAGATGTGAGAGAGAGCGAGGCAGATAAGAGAGCGAGACAGACAATTAAGCAAGCGAGCGAGCCAGATATGAGAGCAAGCGAGCGATCCACATATGAGAGCGAGCCAGACATGAGAGCGAGCGAGCCAGACATGAGAGCGAGCGAGCCAGATATGAGAGCAAGCAAGCGAGCCAGATATGAGAGCGAGAGAGCCAGATAAGAGAGCGAGCAAGACAAGAGAGCAAGCAAGCTAGCCAGATATGAGAGCAAGCGAGCGAGCCAGATTTGAGAGCAAGCGAGCGAGCCAGATATGAGAGCAAGCGAGCAAGCCAGATATGAGAGCGAGACAGATAAGAGAGCGAACCAGACAAGAGAGCGAGCGAGCCAGATATGAGAGCGAGCGAGCCAGATATGAGAGCAAGTGAGCCAGCCAGATGTGAGAGCGAGCCAGATATGCGAGCGAGCCAGATAAGAGAGCGAGCCAGACAAGAGAGCAAGCGAGTGAGCCAGATATGAGAGCAAGCGAGCAAGCCAGATATGAGAGTGAGCCAGATAAGAGAGCGAACCAGACAAGAGAGCAAGCGGGAAAGCCAGAAATGAGAGCGAGCGAGCCAGACATGAGAGCAAGTGAGCGAGCCAGATATGAGAGCGAGCGAGCCAGATAAGAGAGCAAGCCAGACAAGAGAGCAAGCGAGCGAGCCAGATATAGAGCAAGCGAGCGAGCCAGATGTGAGAGCGAGACAGATAAGAGAGAAAGCCAGACAAGAGAGCAAGCGAGCGAGCCAGATATGCTAGCGAGCAAGCCAGATAAGAGAGCGAGCCAGACAAAAGAGCAAGTGAGCGAGCCAGATATGAGAGCAAGAGACCGAGCCAGATATGACAGCGAGCAAGCAAGATATGCGAGCGAGCCAGATAAGAGAGCGAGCCAGACAAGAGAGCAGCGAGCGAGCCAGATATAAGAGCAAGCGAGCAAGCCAGATGTGAGAGAAAGTGAGGCAGATAAGAGAGCGAGACAGACAACTAAGCAAGCGAGCGAGCCAGATATGAGAGCAAGCGAGCGATCCAGATATGAGAGCAAGCTAGACATGAGAGCGAGCGAGCCAAATATGAGAGCAAGCGAGCGAGCCAGATATGAGAGCAAGCGAGCCAGCCAGATATGAGAGCGAGCAAGCCAGATAAGAGAGCGAGCAAGACAAGAGAGCAAGCGAGCTAGCCAGATATGAGAGCAATCGAGCGAGCCAGATTTGAGAGCAAGCGAGTAAGCCAGATATGGGAGCAAGCGAGCAAGCCAGATATGAAAGCGAGACAGATAAGAGAGCGAACCAGACAAGAGAGCAAGCGAGCGAGCCAGATATGAGAGCGAGCGAGCCAGATATGAGAGCAAGCGAGCCAGCCAGATGTGAGAGCGAGCGATTCAGATATGCGAGCGAGCCAGATAAGAGAGCGAGCCAAATAAGAGAGCAAGCGAGCGAGCCAGATATGAGAGCAAGCGAGCAAGCCAGATATTAGATCGAGCGAGCCAGACATGAGAGCAAGCGAGCGAGCCAGATATGAGAGTGAGCCAGATAAGAGAGCGAACCAGACAAAAGAGCAAGCAAGAAAGCCAGATATGAGAGCGAGCGAGACAGACATGAGAGCAAGTGAGCGAGCCAGAAATGCTAGCGAGCAAGCCAGATAAGAGAGCGAGCCAGACAGGAGAGCAAGCGAGCGAGCCAGATACAGAGCAAGCGAGCGAGCCAGATGTGAGAGCGAGACAGATAAGAGAGCAAGCCAGACAAGAGAGCAAGCGAGCGAGCCAGATATGCTAGCGAGCAAGCCAGATAAGAGAGCCAGCCAGACAAGAGAGCAAGCGAGTGAGCCAGATATGAGAGCAAGCGAGCAAGCCAGATGTGAGAGAGAGCGAGGCAGATAAGAGAGCGAGCCAGACAATTAAGCAAGCGAGCGAGCCAGATATGAGAGCAAGCGAGCAATCCAGATATGAGAGCGAGCCAGACATGAGAGCGAGCGAGCCAGATATGAGAGCAAGCGAGCGAGCCAGATATGAGAGCAAGCGAGCCAGCCAGATATGAGAGCGAGCGAGCCAGATAAGAGAGCGAGCAAGACAAGAGAGCAAGCGAGCTAGCCAGATATGAGAGTGAGCCAGACAAGAGAGCAAGTAAGCGAGCCAGATATAAGAGCAAGCGAGCCAGCCAGATATGAGAGCGAGCGAGCCAGATAAGAGAGCGAGAAAGACAAGAGAGCAAGCGAGCGAGCCAGATATGAGAGCAAGAGAGCCAGCCAGATATGAGAGCGAGCAAGCCAGATAAGAGAGCGAGCCAGACAAGAGAGCAAGCGAGCGAGCCAGATATGAGAGCAAGCGAGCAAGCCAGATGTGAGAGAGAGCGAGGCAGATAAGAGAGCGAGCCAGACAATTAAGCAAGCGAGCCAGATATGAGAGCAAGCGAGCAATCCAGATATGAGAGCGAGCTAGACATGAGAGCGAGCGAGCCAGATATGAGAGCAAGCGAGCGAGCCAGATATGAGAGCAAGCGAGCCAGCCAGATATGAGAGCAAGCAAGCCAGATAAGAGAGCGAGCAAGACAAGAGAGCAAGCGAGCTAGCCAGATATGCGAGCGAGCCAGATAAGAGAGCGAGCCAGACAAGAGAGCAAGCGAGAAAGCCAGATATGAGAGCGAGCGAGCCAGACATGAGAGTAAGCGAGCGAGCCAGATATGAGAGCGAGCGAGCCAGATAAGAGAGCAAGCCAGACAAGAGAGCAAGCGTGCGAGCCAGATATTCTAGCGAGCAAGCCAGATAAGAGAGCGAGCCAGACAAGAGAGCAAGCAAGCGAGCCAGATATGCGAGCGAGCCAGACAAGAGAGCAAGCGAGAGAGCCAGATATGAGAGCAAGCGAGCCAGCCAGATATGAGAGCGAGCGAGCCAGATAAGAGAGCGAGCAAGACAAGAGAGCAAGCGAGCGAGCCAGATATGCGAGCGAGCCAGACAAGAGAGCAAGCGAGAGAGCCAGATATGAGAGCAAGCGAGCGAGCCAGATATGAGAGCAAGCGAGCGAGCCAGAAATGAGAGCAAGTGAGCCAGCCAGATATGAGAGCTAGCCAGATAAGAGAGCGAGCCAGACAAGAGAGCAAGCGAGCGAGCCAGAAATGAGAGCAAGCGAGCAAGCTAGATGTGAGAGCCAGCGAGCCAGAGATGCGAGCGAGCCAGATAAGAGAGCGAACCAGATGTGAGAGCGAGCGAGCCAGATATGAGAGCAAGCGAGCGAGCCAGATATTAGAGCAAGCAAGCCAGCCAGATGTGAGAGCGAGCGAGCCAGATATGCGAGCGAGCCAGACAAGAGAGCAAGCCAGCGAGCCAGATATGAGAGCAAGCGAGCAAACCAGATATGAGAGCAAGCCAGATAAGAGAGCGAACCAGACAAGAGAGCAAGAGAGAAAGCCAGATATGAGAGTGAGCGAGCCAGACATGAGAGCAAGCGAGCGAGCCAGATAAGAGAGCCAGCGAGCCAGATAAGAGAGCAAGCCAGACAAGAGAGCAAGCGAGCGAGCCAGATATGAGAGCAAGCGAGCAAGCCAGATGTGAGAGCGAGACAGATAAGAGAGCAAGTCAGACAAGAGAGCAAGCGAGCAAGCCAGATATGCTAGCGAGCAAGCCAGATAAGAGAGCGAGCCAGACAAGAGATCAAGCGAGCGAGCCAGATATGAGAGCAAGCGAGCAATCCAGATATGAGAGCGAGCCAGATAAGAGAGCGAACCAGACAAGAGAGCAAGCGAGAAAGTCAGATATGAGAGCGAGCGAGCCAGACATGAGAGCAAGCGAGCGAGCCAGATATGAGAGCGAGCGAGCCAGATAAGAGAGCAAGCCAGACAAGAGAGCAAGTGAGCGAGCCAGATATGCTAGCGAGCAAGCCAGATAAGAGAGCGAGCCAGACAAGAGAGCAAGCGAGCGAGCCAGATATGAGAGCAAGCGAGCAAGCCAGATGTGAGAGCGAGACAGATAAGAGAGCAAGCCAGACAAGAGAGCAAGCAAGCGAGCCAGATATGCTAGCGAGCAAGCCAGACAAGAGAGCAAGCGAGCGAGCCAGATATGAGAGCAAGCGAGCGAGCCGGATATGAGAGCAAGCGAGCAAGCCAGATATGAGAGCGAGCCATAAAAGAGAGCGAGACAGACAAGAGAGAAAACGAGCGAGCCAGATATGAGAGCAAGCTAGCAAGCCAGATATGAGAGCGAGCCAGATAAGAGAGCGAGCCAGACAAGAGAGCAAGCGAGCGAGCCAGATAAGAGAGCGAGCAAGCGAGCCAGCTGGATGTGAGAGCGAGCGAGCCAGATATGCGAGCGAGCCAGATAAGAGAGCGAGCCAGACAAGAGAGCAAGCGAGTGAGCCAGATATGAGAGCAAGCGAGCAAGCCAGATATGAGAGCGAGCCAGACAAGAGAGCAGCGAGCGAGCCAGATAAGAGAGAGAGCGAGGCAGATAAGAGAGCGAGACAGACAATTAAGCAAGCGAGCAAGCCAGATATGAGAGCAAGCGAGCGATTCAGATATGAGAGCGAGCCAGACATGAGAGCGAGCGAGCCAGATATGAGAGCAAGCGAGCCAGATATGAGAGCAAGCGAGGAAGCCAGATATGAGAGCGAGCGAGCCAGATAAGAGAGCGAGCAAGACAAGAGAGCAAGCGAACTAGCCAGATATGAGAGCAAGCGAGCGAGCCAGATATGAGAGCAAGCGAGCGAGCCAGAAATGAGTGCAAGCGAGCCAGCCAGAAATGAGAGCAAGCGAGCCAGCCAGATGTGAGAGCGAGCTAGCCAGATATGCGAGCGAGCCAGATAAGAGAGCGAGCCAGACAAGAGAGCAAGCGAGAAATCCAGATATGAGAGCGAGCGAGCCACACATGAGAGCAAGCGAGCGAGCCAGATATGAGAGCGAGCAAGCCAGATAAGAGAGCAAGCCAGACAAGAGAGCAAGCGTGCGAGCCAGATATTCTAGCGAGCAAGCCAGATAAGAGAGCGAGCCAGACAAGAGAGCAAGCGAGCCAGCCAGATATGAGAGCGAGCGAGCCAGATAAGAGAGCGAGCAAGACAAGAGAGCAAGCGGGCGAGCCAGATATGAGAGCGAGCGAGCCAGATATGAGAGCAAGCGAGCCAGACAGATGTGAGAGCGAGCGAGCCAGATATGCGAGCGAGCCAGACAAGAGAGCAAGCGAGCCAGATATGAGAGCAAGCGAGCAAGCCAGATATGAGAGCGAGCCAGATAAGAGAGCGAACCAGACAAGAGAGCAAGCGAGAAAGCCAGATATGAGAGTGAGCGAGCCAGACATGAGAGCAAGCGAGCGAGCCAGATAAGAGAGCAAGCCAGACAAGAGAGCAAGCGAGCGAGCCAGATATGCTAGCGAGCAAGCCAGATAAGAGAGCGAGCCAGACAAGAGAGCAAGCGAGCGAGCCAGATATGAGAGCAAGCGAGGGAGCCAGATGTGAGAGCGAGACAGATAAGAGAGCAAGCCAGACAAGAGAGCAAGTGAGCGAGCCAGATATAAGAGCAAGCGAGCGAACCAGATGTGAGAGTGAGCGAGCAAGATATGCGAGCGAGCCAGATAAGAGAGCGAGCCAGACAAGAGAGCAGCGAGCGAGCCAGATATGAGAGCAAGCGAGCAAACCAGATGTGAGAGAGAGCGAGGCAGATAAGAGAGCGAGACAGACAATTAAGCAAGCGAGCGAGCCAGATATGAGAGCAAGCGAGCGATCCAGATATGAGAGCGAGCCAGACATGAGAGCGAGCGAGCCAGACATGAGAGCGAGCGAGCCAGATATGAGAGCAAGCGAGCGAGCCAGATATGAGAGCAAGCCAGCCAGATATGAGAGCGAGAGAGCCAGATAAGAGAGCGAGCAAGACAAGAGAGCAAGCAAGCTAGCCAGATATGAGAGCAAGCGAGCGAACCAGATTTGAGAGCAAGCGAGCGAGCCAGATATGAGAGCAAGCGAGCAAGCCAGATATGAGAGCGAGACAGATAAGAGAGCGAACCAGACAAGAGAGCGAGCGAGCCAGATATGAGAGCAAGTGAGCCAGCCAGATGTGAGAGCGAGCGAGCCAGATATGCGAGCGAGCCAGATAAGAGAGCGAGCCAGACAAGAGAGCAAGCGAGCGAGCCAGATATGAGAGCAAGAGAGCAAGCCAGATATGAGAGCGAGCCAGATAAGAGAGCAAACCAGACAAGAGAGCAAGTGAGAAAGCCAGATATGAGATCGAGCGAGTCAGACATGAGAGCAATCGAGCGAGCCAGATATGAGAGCGAGCGAGCCAGATATGCGAGCGAGCAAGCCAGATAAGAGAGCGAGCCAGACAAGAGAGCAAGCGAGCGAGCCAGATATGAGAGCAAGCGAGCAAGCCAGATATGAGAGTGAGCCAGATAAGAGAGCGAACCAGACAAGAGAGCAAGCGGGAAAGCCAGAAATGAGAGCGAGCGAGCCAGACATGAGAGCAAGTGAGCGAGCCAGATATGAGAGCGAGCAAGCCAGATAAGAGAGCAAGCCAGACAAGAGAGCAAGCGAGCGAGCCAGATATGCTAGCGAGCAAGCCAGATAAGAGAGCAAGCGAGCGAGCCAGATATAGAGCAAGCGAGCGAGCCAGATGTGAGAGCGAGACAGATAAGAGAGAAAGCCAGACAAGAGAGCAAGCGAGCGAGCCAGATATAGAGCAAGCGAGCGAGCCAGATGTGAGAGCGAGACAGATAAGAGAGAAAGCCAGACAAGAGAGCAAGCGAGCGAGCCAGATATGCTAGCGAGCAAGCCAGATAAGAGAGCGAGCCAGACAAAAGAGCAAGTGAGCGAGCCAGATATGAGAGCAAGCGAGCGAGCCAGATATGAGAGCGAGCAAGCAAGATATGCGAGCGAGCCAGATAAGAGAGCGATCCAGACAAGAGAGCAGCGAGCGAGCCAGATATAAGAGCAAGCGAGCAAGCCAGATGTGAGAGAAAGTGAGGCAGATAAGAGAGCGAGACAGACAATTAAGCAAGCGAGCGAGCCAGATATGAGAGCAAGCGAGCGATCCAGATATGAGAGCGAGCCAGACATGAGAGTGAGCGAGCCAGATATGAGAGCAAGCGAGCGAGCCAGATATGAGAGCAAGCGCGCCAGCCAGATATGAGAGCGAGCGAGCCAGATAAGAGAGCGAGCAAGACAAGAGAGCAAGCGAGCTAGCCAGATATGAGAGCAATCGAGCGAGCCAGACTTGAGAGCAAGCGAGTAAGCCAGATATGAGAGCAAGCGAGCAAGCCAGATATGAAAGCGAGACAGATAAGAGAGCGAACCAGACAAGAGAGCAAGCGAGCGAGCCAGATATGAGAGCTAGCGAGCCAGATATGAGAGCAAGCGAGCCAGCCAGATGTGAGAGCGAGCGAGCCAGATATGCGAGCGAGCCAGATAAGAGAGCGAGCCAGACAAGAGAGCAAGCTAGCGAGCCAGATATGAGAGCAAGCGAGCAAGCCAGATATGAGAGCGAGCGAGCCAGACATGAGAGCAAGCGAGCGCGCCAGATATGAGAGCGAGCGAGCCAAATATGAGAGCAAGCGAGCAAGCCAGATATGAGAGTGAGCCAGATAAGAGAGCGAACCAGACAAAAGAGCAAGCAAGAAAGCCAGATATGAGAGCGAGCGAGACAGACATGAGAGCAAGTGAGCGAGCCAGATAAAGGAGCGAGCGAGCCGGATAAGAGAGCAAGCCAGACAAGAGAGCAAGCGAGCGAGCCAGAAATGCTAGCGAGCAAGCCAGATAAGAGAGCGAGCCAGACAGGAGAGCAAGCGAGCGAGCCAGATACAGAGCAAGCGAGCGAGCCAGATGTGAGAGCGAGACAGATAAGAGAGCAAGCCAGACAAGAGAGCAAGCGAGCGAGCCAGATATGCTAGCGAGCAAGCCAGATAAGAGAGCCAGCCAGACAAGAGAGCAAGCGAGCGAGCCAGATATGAGAGCAAGCGAGCAAGCCAGATGTGAGAGCGAGACAGATAAGAGAGCAAGCCAGACAAGAGAGCAAGCTAGTGAGCCAGATATGCTAGCGAGCAAGCCAGATAAGAGAGCGAGCCAGACAAGGGAGCAAGCGAGCGAACCAGATATGAGAGCAAGCGAGCGAGCCAGATGTGAGAGCAAGCGAGCAAGATATGCGAGCGAGCCAGATAAGAGAGCGAGCCAGACAAGAGAGCAGCGAGCGAGCCAGATATGAGAGCAAGCGAGCAAGCCAGATGTGAAAGAGAGCGAGGCAGATAAGAGAGCGAGCCAGACAATTAAGAAAGCGAGCAAGCCAGATATGAGAGCAAGCGAGCAATCCAGATATGAGAGCAAGCCAGACATGAGAGCGAGCGAGCCAGATATGAGAGCAAGCGAGCGAGCCAGATATGAGAGCAAGCGAGCCAGCCAGATTTGAGAGCGAGCGAGCCAGATATGCGAGCGAGCCAGATAAGAGAGCGAGCCAGACAAGAGAGCAAGCGAGCGAGCCATTTATGAGAACAAGCGAGTGAGCCAGATATGAGAGCAAGCGAGCAAGTCAGATATGAGAGCGAGTCAGATAAGAGAGCGAACCAGACAAGAGAGCAAGCGAGCGAGCCAGATATGAGAGCGAGCGAGCCAGATATGAGAGCAATCGAGCCAACCAGATGTTAGAGCGAGTGAGCCAGATATGCGAACGCGCCAAATAAGAGAGCGAGCCAGACAAGAGAGCAAGCAAGCGAGCCAGATATGAGAGCAAGCGAGCAAGCCAGATTTGAGAGCGAGCCAGATAAGAGAGCGAACCAGACAAGAGAGCAAGTGATAAAGCCAGATATGAGAGCGAGCGAGCCAGACATGAGAGCAAGCGAGCGAGCCAAATATGAGAGCGAGCGAGCCAGACATGAGAGCAAGCGAGCCAGATATGAGAGCGAGCGAGCCAGATAAAAGAGCGAGCCAGACAAGAGAGCAAGCGAGCGAGCCAGATATGAGAGCAAGCGAGCTAGCCAGATATGAGAGCAAGCGAGCAAACCAGATATGAGAGCGAGCGAGCCAGACATGAGAGCGAGCGAGTAAGATATGAGAGCGAGCGAGCCAAATATGCGAGCGAGAGAGCCAGATAAGAGAGCGAGCCAGACAAGAGAGCAAGCGAGCGAGCCAGATATGAGAGCGAGCGAGCCAGATATGAGAGCAAGCGAGTGAGCCAGATATGAGAGCAAACGAGCCAGCCACATGTGAGAGCGATCGAGCCAGATATGTGAGCGAGCCAGATAAGAGAGCGAGCCAGACAAGAGAGCAAGCGAGCGAGCCAGATATGAGAGCAAGCGAGCAAGCCAGATATGAGAGCGAGCCAGATAAGAGAGCGAACCAGACAAGAGAGCAAGTGAGAAATCCAGATATGAGAGCGAGCGAGCCAGACATGAGAGCAAGCGAGGGAGCCAGATATGAGAGCGAGCCAGACATGAGAGCAAGCGAGCGAGCCAGATATGAGAGCGAGCGAGACAGATAAGAGAACAAGCGAGCGAGCCAGATATGCTAGCAAGCAAGCCAGATAAGAGAGCGAGCCAGACAAGAGAGCAAGCGAGCGAGCCAGATATGAGAGCAAGCGAGCGAGCCAGATGTGAGAGTGAGACAGATAAGAGAGCAAGTCAGACAAGAGAGCAAGCGAGCCAGATATGATAGCGAGCAAGCCAGATAAGGGAGCGAGCCAGATGTGAGAGCGAGACAGATAAGAGAGCAAGTCAGACAAGAGAGCAAGCGAGCCAGATATGATAGCGAGCAAGCCAGATAAGGGAGCGAGCCAGACAAGAGAGCAAGCGAGCGAGCCAGATATGAGAGCAAGCGAGCCAGATGAGAGAGCGAGCGAGCAAGATATGCGAGCGAGCCAGATAAGAGAGCGAGCCAGACAAGAGAGCAGCGAGCGATCCAGATATGAGAGCAAGCGAGCAAGCCAGATGTGAGAGAGAGCGAGGCAGATAAGAGAGCGAGCCAGACAATTAAGCAAGCGAGCGAGCCAGATATGAGAGCAAGCGAGCGATCCAGATATACGAGCGAGCCAGACATGAGAGCGAGCGAGCCAGATATGAGTACAAGCGAGCCAGCCAGATATGAGAGCGAGCGAGACAGATGAGAGAGCGAGCAAGACAAGAGAGCAAGCGAGCTAGCCAGATATGAGAGCAAGCGAGCAAGCCAGATGTGAGAGAGAGCGAGGCAGATAAGAGAGCGAGACAGACAATTAAGCAAGCGAGCGAGCCAGATATGAGAGCAAGCGAGCGATCAAGATATGAGAGCGAGCCAGACATGAGAGCGAGCGAGCCAGATATGAGAGCAAGCGAGCGAGCCAGATATGAGAGCAAGCGAGCCAGCCAGATATGAGAGCGAGCGAGCCAGATAAGAGAACGAGCAAGACAAGAGAGCAAGCGAGCTAGCCAGATATGAGAGCGAGCAAGACAAGAGAGCAAGCGAGCTAGCCAGATATGAGAGCAAGCGAGCGAGCCAGATTTAAGAGCTAGCGAGCCAGATATGCGAGTGAGCCAGATAAGAGAGCGAGCCAGACAAGAGAGCAAGCGAGCGAGCCAGATATGAGTGCAAGCGAGCGAGCCAGATATGAGAGCAAGTGAGCAATCCAGATATGAGAGCGAGACAAATAAGAGAGCGAACCAGACAAGAGAGCAAGCGAGAAAGCCAGATATGAGAGCGAGCGAGCGAGCCAGATATGAGAGCGAGCGAGCCAGACAAGAGAGCAAGCGAGCGAGCCAGATATGAGAGCAAGCGAGCAAGCCAGCTATGATAGCGAGCCAGACAAGAGAGCGAACCAGACAAGAGAGCAAGTGAGAAAGCTAGATATGAGAGCGAGCGAGCCTGATATGAGAGCAAGCGAGCTAGCCAGATATGAGAGCGAGCGAGACAAATAAGAGAACAAGCGAGCGAGCCAGATATGCTAGCGAGCAAGCCAGATAAGAGAGCGAGCCAGACAAGAGAGCAAGCGAGCGAGCCAGATATGAGAGCAAGCGAGCGAGCCAGATGTGAGAGCGAGACAGATAAGAGAGCAAGTCAGACAAGAGAGCAAGCGAGCGAGCCAGATATGATAGCGAGCAAGCCAGATAAGGGAGCGAGCCAGACAAGAGAGCAAGCGAGCGAGCCAGATATGAGAGCAAGCGAGCCAGATGAGAGAGCGAGCGAGCAAGATATGCGAGCGAGCCAGATAAGAGAGCGAGCCAGACAAGAGAGCAGCGAGCGAGCCAGATATGAGAGCAAGCGAGCAAGCCAGATGTGAGAGAGAGCGAGGCAGACCAGAGAGCGAGCCAGACAATTAAGCAAGCGAGCGAGCCAGATATGAGAGCAAGCGAGCGATCCAGATATGAGAGCGAGCCAGACATGAGAGCGAGCGAGCCAGATATGAGAGCAAGCGAGCGAGCCAGATATGATAGCAAGCGAGCCAGCCAGATATGAGAGCGAGCGAGCCAGATAAGAGAACGAGCAAGACAAGAGAGCAAGCGAGCTAGCCAGATATGAGAGCGAGCAAGACAAGAGAGCAAGCGAGCTAGCCAGATATGAGAGCAAGCGAGCTAGCCAGATTTAAGAGCGAGCGAGCCAGATATGCGAGCGAGCCAGATAAGAGAGCGAGCCAGACAAGAGAGCAAGCGAGCGAGCCAGATATGAGAGCAAGCGAGCAAGCCAGATATGATAGCGAGCCAGATAAGAGAGCGAACCAGACAAGAGAGCAAGTGAGAAAGCCAGATATGAGAGCGAGCGAGCCTGACATGAGAGCAAGCGAGCTAGCCAGATATGAGAGCGAGCAAGACAAGAGAGCAAGCAAACTAGCCAGATATGAGAGGAAGCGAGCGAGCCAGATTTAAGAGCGAGCGAGCCAGATATGCGAGTGAGCCAGATATGCGAGTGAGCCAGATAAGAGAGCGAGCCAGACAAGAAAGCAAGCAAGCGAGCCAGATATGAGTGCAAGCGAGCGAGCCAGATATGAGAGCGAGCCAGATATGAGAGCGAGCGAGCCAGATATGAGAGCAAACGAGCAAGCCAGATATGAGAGCAAGCGAGCCAGCCAGATATGAGAGCGAGCGAGCCAGATAAGAGAACGAGCAAGACAAGAGAGCAAGCGAGCTAGCCATATATGAGAGAGAGCAAGACAAGAGAGCAAGCGAGCTAGCCAGATATGAGACCAAGCGAGCGAGCCAGATTTAAGAGCGAGCGAGCCAGATATGCGAGTGAGCCAGATAAGAGAGCGAGCCAGACAAGAGAGCATGCGAGCGAGCCAGATATGAGTGCAAGCGAGCGAGCCAGATATGAGAGCAAGCGAGCAATCCAGATATGAGAGCGAGACAGATAAGAGAGCGAACCAGACAAGAGAGCAAGCGAGAAAGCCAGATATGAGAGCGAGCGAGCCAGACATGAGAGCAAGCGAGCGAGCCAGATATGAGAGCGAACGAGCCAGACATGAGAGCAAGCGAGCGTACCAGATATGAGAGCGAGCGAGCCAGATAAGAGAGCGAGCCAGACAAGAGATCAAGCGAGCGAGCCAGATATGAGAGCAAGCGAGCAAGCCAGATATGATAGCGAGCCAGATAAGAGAGCGAACCAGACAAGAGAGCAAGAGAGAAAGCCAGATATGAGAGCAAGCGAGCCAGACATGAGAGCAAGCGAGCGAGCCAGATATGAGAGCAAGCGAGCCAGACATGAGAGCAAGCGAGCTAGCCAGATATGAGAGCGAGCGAGCCAGATAAGAGAGCAAGCCAGACAAGAAAGCAAGCGAGCAAGCCAGATATGAGAGCAAGCGAGCGAGCCAGATATGAGAGCGAGCGAGCCAGATATAAGAGCAATCGAGCCAACCAGATGTTAGAGCGAGCGAGCCAGATATGCGAGCGAGCCAAATAAGAGAGCGAGCCAGACAAGAGAGCAAGCGAGCGAGCCAGATATGAGAGCAAGCGAGCAAGCCAGATTTGAGAGCGAGCCAGATAAGAGAGCGAACCAGACAAGAGAGCAAGTGATAAAGCCAGATATGAGAGCGAGCGAGCCAGACATGAGAGCAAGCGAGCGAGCCAAATATGAGAGCGAGCGAGCCAGACATGAGAGCAAGCGAGCCAGATATGAGAGCGAGCGAGCCAGATAAAAGAGCGAGCCAGACAAGAGAGCAAGCGAGCGAGCCAGATATGAGAGCAAGCGAGCTAGCCAGATATGAGAGCAAGCGAGCAAGCCAGATATGAGAGCGAGCGAGCCAGACATGAGAGCGAGCGAGTAAGATATGAGAGCGAGCGAGCCAAATATGCGAGCGAGAGAGCCAGATAAGAGAGCGAGCCAGACAAGAGAGCAAGTGAGTGAGCCAGATATGAGAGCGAGCGAGCCAGATATGAGAGCAAGCGAGTGAGCCAGATATGAGAGCAAATGAGCCAGCCAGATGTGAGAGCGATCGAGCCAGATATGTGAGCGAGCCAGATAAGAAAGCGAGCCAGACAAGAGAGCAAGCGAGCAAGCCAGATATGAGAGCAAGCGAGCAAGCCAGAAATGAGAGCGAGCCAGATAAGAGAGCGAACCAGACAAGAGAGCAAGTGAGAAATCCAGATATGAGAGCGAGCGAGCCAGACATGAGAGCAAGCGAGGGAGCCAGATATGAGAGCGAGCAAGACATGAAAGCAAGCGAGCGAGCCAGATATGAGAGCGAGCGAGACAGATAAGAGAACAAGCAAGCGAGCCAGATATGCTAGCGAGCAAGCCAGATAAGAGAGCGAGCCAGACAAGAGAGCAAGCGAGCGAGCCAGATATGAGAGCAAGCGAGCGAGCCAGATGTGAGAGCGAGACAGATAAGAGAGCAAGTCAGACAAGAGAGCAAGCGAGCGAGCCAGATATGATAGCGAGCAAGCCAGATAAGGGTGCAAGCCAGACAAGAGAGCAAGCGAGCGAGCCAGATATGAGAGCAAGCGAGCCAGATGAGAGAGCGAGCGAGCAAGATATGCGAGCGAGCCAGATAAGAGAGCGAGCCAGACAAGAGAGCAGCGAGCGAGCCAGATATGAGAGCAAGCGAGCAAGCCAGATGTGAGAGAGAGCGAGGCAGATAAGAGATCGAGCCAGACAATTAAGCAAGCGAGCGAGCCAGATATGAGAGCAAGCGAGCGATCCAGATATGAGAGCGAGCCAGACATGAGAGCGAGCGAGCCAGATATGAGAGCAAGCGAGCGAGCCAGATATGAGAGCAAGCGAGCCAGCCAGATATGAGAGCGAGCGAGCCAGATAAGAGAACGAGCAAGACAAGAGAGCAAGCGAGCTAGCCAGATATGAGAGCGAGCAAGACAAGAGAGCAAGCGAGCTAGTGAGATATGAGAGCAAGCGAGCGAGCCAGATTTAAGAGCGAGCGAGCCAGATATGCGAGTGAGCCAGATAAGAGAGCGAGCCAGACAAGAGAGCAAGCGAGCGAGCCAGATATGAGTGCAAGCGAGCGAGCCAGATATGAGAGCAAGCGAGCAATCCAGATATGAGAGCGAGACAGATAAGAGAGCAAACCAAACAAGAGAGCTAGCGAGAAAGCCAGATATGAGAGCGAGCGAGCCAGATATGAGAGCGAGCGAGCCAGATAAGAGAGCGAGCCAGACAAGAGAGCAAGCGAGCAAGCCAGATATGAGAGCAAGTGAGCAAGCCAGATATGATAGCGAGCCAGATAAGAGAGCTAACCAGACAGGAGAGCAAGTGAGAAAGCCAGATATGAGAGCGAGCGAGCCTGACATGAGAGCAAGCAAGCTAGCCAGATATGAGAGCGAGCCAGATAAGAGAGCGAGACAGACAAGAGAGCAAGCGAGCGAGCCAGATATGAGAGCAAGCGAGCAAGCCATATATGAGAGCGAGCCAGATAAGAGAGCGAGACAGACAAGAGAGCAAGCGAGCGAGCCAGATATGAGAGCAAGCGAGCGAGCCAGATGTGAGAGCGAGACAGATAAGAGAGCGAGCCAAACAAGAGAGCAAGCGAGCCAGATATGAGAGCAAGCAAGCGAGCCAGATGTGAGAGCGAGCGAGCCAGATAAGAGAGCGAGCCAGACAAGAGAGCAAGCGAGCGAGCCAGATATGAGAGCAAGCGAGCGAGCCAGATGTGAGAGCGAGCGAGCCAAATAAGAGAGTGAGCCAGACAAGAGAGTAAGCGAGCGAGCCAGATATGAGAGCAAGCGAGCGAGCCAGATATGAGAGCGAGCTAGCCAGATATGCGAGCGAGCCAGATAAGAGAGTGAGTCAGACAAGAGAGCAAGCGAGCGAACTAGATATGACAGCGAGCGAGCCAGACATGAGAGCAAGCGAGCTAGCCAGATATGAGAACAAGCGAGCAAACCAGATGTGAGAGCGAGCGAGCCAGATATGCGAGCAAGCGAGTGAGCCAGATATGCGAGCGAGCCATATAAGAGAGCGAGTCAGACAAGAGAGCAAGCGAGCGAACCAGATATGACAGCAAGCGAGCCAGACATGAGAGCAAGCGAGCGAGCCAGATATTAGAGCGAGCGAGCCAGACATGAGAGCAAGCGAGCGAGCATGATATGAGAGCGAGCGAGCCAGATATGCGAGCCAGATAAGAGAGCGAGCCAGACAAGAGAGCAAGCGAGCGAGCCAGATGTGAGAGCGAGCGAGCCAGATATGCGAGCGAGCCATATAAGAGAGCGAGCCAGACAAGAGAGCAAGCAAGCGAGCCAGATATGAGAGCGAGTGAGCCAGACATGAGAGCAAGTGAGCGAGCCAGATCTGAGAGCGAGTGAGCCAGACATGAGAGCAAGCGAGCGAGCCAGATATGAGAACGAGTGAGCCAGATGAGAGAGCAAGCCAGACAAGAGAGCAAGCGAGCGAGCCAGATGTGAGAGCGAGCCAGATAAGGGAGCGAGCCAGACAAGAGAGCAAGCGAGAGAGCCAGATATGAGAGCAAGCGAGCGAGCCAGAGGTGAGAGCGAGCGAGCCAGATATGCGAGCCAGATAAGAGAGCGAGCCAGACAAGAGAGCAAGCGAGCGAGACAGATATGAGAGCAAGCGAGCGAGACAGATATGAGAGCAAGCGAGCGAGCCAGATGTGAAAGCAAGCGAGCCAGATAAGAGAGCCAGATAAGAGAGCGAGCCAGACAAGAGAGCAAGCGAGCGAGCCAGATATGAGAGCAAGCGAGCGAGCCAGATATGCGAGCGAGCTAGCCAGATATGAGAGCAAGCCAGATTAGAGAGCGAGCCAGACAAGAGAGCAAGCGAGCTAGCCAGATATGAGAGCGAGCCAGACAAGAGAGCAAGCGAGCGAGCCAGACATGAGAGCGAGCGAGCCAGATATGAGAGCAAGCAAGCCAGATATGAGAGTGAGCCAGATATGAGAGCGAGCGAGCCAGATTTGTGAGCGAGCGAGCCAGATATGAGAGCGAGCGAGACGTGAGAGCAAGCAGGCGAGACATGAGAGCATGCGAGCGAGCCAGATATGAAATCGAGCGAGCCAGATATGCGTGCGAGCAGGCCAGATATGCGAGCGAGCCAAGTATGAGAGCGAGCGAGTCTGTGGAGGAGCATTGCTCGGGGCAACAGATCGAGATTTTTTTCCTGGAAAAAGGACATCGGCAGGCCGTTGCTGGGGGCAACCGACGTGGGCCACAACCGGTGGTCGCCAGATGAAGCCGAGGTCCCGTGAGTTGTTGGTGGGCAGAATCCCACTGTGGGTGAACTTGGATTGTTGCCAGACTGTATCTCGGATTATGCCAGAAA
Organism: Hyla sarda; assembly: GCF_029499605.1. Classification (NCBI taxonomy): domain Eukaryota; kingdom Metazoa; phylum Chordata; class Amphibia; order Anura; family Hylidae; genus Hyla; species Hyla sarda. Next base: position 46,848 of record NW_026608084.1, read on the forward strand.
TAATTCCATTTGTGAAGTCCCGCCCGGAGCCCAGTAAGACTATTCAAATTACCTTTGATACATGTTTTGGGACAGTAAGCCATATGATGGAGGTATGTGCGGAACTTACAGTGGAAATTGCACTGGGCAGAGACTTTCCGTATTTCTGACAGCTGTGGAATGCTGACAGTGCACCTCAGAGTTCACGCACAAAGGTTCCGGAAGTAGTGAGGACTGGGGGGTCTCTACTGGACTGTGTGAATGGTGCTGTATATTGTGAACCCATGCAGGCTGATAATGTTTTTCTTGAAGCACTTATGTTAATGTGTTCCGATGTAAAGAGTATTGTCGCCACCTCTCACAGGACAAAAGAAAACCTTTGTGAGCTGGAAATAGAAGGTAAAAAGATGATGGTTTTGTTAGATCCAAAATTTGTAATAAGTCTGGTAAAGACCAGCGGCAGAAAGCCAGACCCTGCTGTAGTGTAAAACAGTAAATGTGTGTATTTCTACTCCCTATGCTACCATAAGTCATAAGGTTGCAATTGAGCCTTCCTAAGAGTATGAAGCAGTGCTGGGGAAGGATTTTCCATTTTTTCAGCAGTTGTGGGAAGATAGTCAGGTGACTAGAGCAGAACACCTGATAGGCTCACAAAACTTGATTTACACCACATAGCAATGGACAGTAACTCCACAGAGGCTGAGGACGGGGAGTGTCAGCAGACCCTAGGTATATCTCAGGTGGGAGTGTGCCAGACCACTAGGGGAGCTGAAGAACAGTCCGCGAGTCAAGATAAAGATGTGACTGGAAAAGAAGCTACAGAGATGGCTGTGGAGAAACCAAAACTCCGGAAAAGAGTACCGGTGGAGCTGGGGGGCTGCGCTTACGGTCACAGACAGAGTCCTAAGTGAAGAAGATGTGGTGTCTGAACTAGAGAGAGGTCGTAACCAGGAAGGTCGAACCACTGGACCACATATTGTTGCAGACCCAGGAGCCCTAATAGTTTTTTCCAGGCCATGAAGAGACTGTGACAAGATAAAAGAAAAGTCTGCCAAGGAGCCAAGAGACAGTTCAGAGGAACTGTTTGGGAATCACCTGGATTCGCTGGTGCCCAGAGTCATTGAAGTTGTTGCTAGGGGCAACAAACTTACCACCAAGGGATTTCCAGTCCGACGGGAATGTTTAGCAAGAGTCTCCTGAGTTGCCAACGTGGTGGGAGAGGAAGAGGGCCAGGTGTCAGTGGCACCTGTTGTTGATGATAATAATGAGGCACAAGTGGCCACAACCCCAAAAAAGGGGGAGACTTCATCTAGAGATGGAGAAGAGCTGGGTCGAGTGTCTGACAGAGGACGAGAGGATGTCTCAAGGTCTAAGAGCGAGAGTGAGGAGACCGCTGTCAGTAAAAGGTCTCGGAAAAGACGAGCTGGCCTTGAAAAAATACTGGAGCAGATCCAGAATCTGGAAGAAACCCTGCAGATGGTTTCTGTGAAGTTGATGGAAAAAGAAAAAGAGGTACAGTGATCCCCCGACTTATGATGGCCCCGACATATGATCATTTCAACATATGATGACCTCTCAGAGCCCATTGTATGTTGAAGGAAGCCTCGACATATGATGCTGCTGTGTGTCGGGGCCATCGTACAAACAGCTATCTGACAGCGCTGACAACTTCAGCAAATGACAGACAGTTGTATAATGTGCCCCGTGTGCCCCGTTCTGCCTCCTGTTACTCACATGCTGTCCTGCTAACTCACGGAGGCTTCCACTGTGAGCTCCGTGTAAGCACCGCCCCCCCATTGCAGCCATAGCCAATAGCCTGCAGCATCTTGCTGCAGGCATCCAATGAGCCGCTCCCCTTACTTTCCTATAGAGCTGTAGTCGGCAGGATCGTAATGGAGGACATTCTGTCACCCCCTGAAGGTATTTAAAGAACTGTACAGTACTGTATGCGATGTCACACATCACATACAATACATAGACACACTATACACCCCATACATCAATGTTTCCCTATCAGTGTGCCTCCAGCTGTTGCAAAACTATAACTCCCAGAATGCCCAGACAGTCAATGGCTGTACATGCATGCTGGGAGTTGTAGTTGTGCAACAGCTGGAGGCACCCTGGTTTGTTAAACACTCCCCATACACTCCACATACAATGGTCATCCCAGAACCAATTAGCAGTTTCCCATAGAGATATGTATTCAACATACAATGGTTCCGAGGCCCCAGAACCAATTACTATTTTTACATAGACATATGTACTCGACATATGATGGTTTCAACATATGATGGTTCTCCTGGAACCAATTAATATCATATGTTGAGGGACCACTGTTCATCGCTTGACAGAGGAGAAGGACAAATCACTTGCTGACTTTAAGAAAGAGCAAGAAGCGAGGCTTCAGCTGGAAAAAGTCATGGAGCACCACAGAAGTGAGTTTGTGGCTCTGCAGGATGAACTGTCCCTCTCCCAGGGTCTTGTGACCAGCAAGGAGAGTGAAGTGGAGAGTCTGGCCAAGCGGATGTCATTCAAGGAAGAAGAAGTGAGTCTTCTACATGGTGCATATCAGGCTCTGTGGAGTGATCACAAGGCTAGGCTGGTAGCCATGAAAAAACGAAGAATGAAATGAAGATGGAAGTTGAGGCTCTTGCCAGCAATCTGGAGAGTGTCTCTAAAGCTAAGAGACAACTTGTGGAGGAAGTCATGGCGAAGAATGCCCTTGCACATGCTCTTCAATCTGCTCGTCATGACAATGACTTGCTCCGTGAGCAGTATGAGGAGGCCCTGAAACAAGTTGAGACTCTGAAACATGAAAACAAGAACTTGCAACAGGAGATCTCAGATCTATCTGAACAGATTGGTGAGAGTGGAAAATTTATCAATGAGTTAGAGAAGACCAAGAAACAGTTGCTGGACAGTGAGAAGATGAACTCTGCTAAGCTCAAGAGTGAGCAGCTAAAATATATAAAGCTGGAAGATGACATGAAGATCTTAAAAGAGAGCCTGGAAGTGCAGAACGAAATGCGCAGAAGGTCCCACGTAGCTGCCTTGGTTTTGCTGGGAGCGCAACTCTACGAGCAGGTGGCTGTGCTGGCGGACAATGAACAGTTGAGGAAACAATTGCTGTCTTCGGAAGATACTGTCAGGGACTTGACAGAGTTACTTGACAGTGAGAGGATGAAGTCCGCTAAGCTCCAGTGTAAGCAGCGAAAATGTGAGAAAAAGGAAGAGGACCAGGAAGTCCTAAAAGAGAGCAGAGACCAAGCTATGGGGGAATTGGCTCAAGAAAGGCTTCTGGGGCAGAAGTTACGGGATACAGGGATGCTTTCTCTGAAGCCCGGTAAAAAGTCCTCTAATGCTAAGATTGAGGTGAAGCCCTGTAAGAAGTCCCCTGAAGCTAGGACTGAGCAGAAACCTGGTGTGAAATCCTCTGAAGTGGAGACTAAGGAGGAGTCAGGCGGGAAATCCTCTGAACCTGAGCAGACCAAAAATTCTGAAGGTAATGCTGAGGCAGAGAAATCCTCTGAAGCAGAAGCTAAACCAGAGTCAACCTCAAAAGCTATGAGTAAAGAGAATGGCACAACTGAAGCTACAGGTGAAGAGAAGAGTAAGCCTGAAGAAGCTGCAGTGAAGAGCCAAACAGTAGTAGAAGCTGATTCCAGACAAGAATCTGAAGGAGCCAAAGACTCTGAAGCCAAACATGAGGAAGCTGGTGCCACTGGTGCCGAAAGCTGGAAGGGATGAGGTGCCGAAAGCTGGAAGGGATGAAGTGAAACCATGTGAGAAATGCACTGAAGTCAAAACTGTGGTGAAACCAGGTGGGAAGTACTCTAAAGTTGAAACTGAGATCGACCCGTGTCGGAGGTCCTCTGAAGCTACAGAGAACAAGACAATGGTTGGTGAAGCCACTGAGGCCGAAAGATTCTCTGAAGCAGAGGCAGAGGTCTGGCAAGCCAGAAGAAGACAAAGGTTAGAAGCATCGGTCCTCTCTCTCCTTAATTTCAAGAACCCTGCTCACACCAGGGTGAAGAACCTAGTACTGGAGAGGTGTGACCGAGAGACATGCAATTGGTGGCTGGTAAAAATCCGGAAAAAAAAAGTCAAGGACTTCAGAGACTGTGGGATAAAAGTTGACCAAGGAAAAGAAAAGGCAGTTGGACTCTGCCTTTTGAATAAAAGTGCTCCTTCCCGGTGGTCTGAGCAGAGGGGGGGGGGGGGGAGATTTGTGGCAGTGTGGCAAGGAAAGGCTGTATTTCCCTCGCTAACTCTGGAGAATGTTCCACCTGTGGACTGATTAATGAGGTATCAGGAAGGGGAAGTGTGTGTAAAAGGAAAGGAATCAGAATAGTTGGGGCTCTCCCTTGGAAACAGTATGCTGGCTGTTAGAGGGGGAGACACACAGACCCTGTTTAGGTAACACGTAGAAGGCGCTACGAGTGGTCCAAGAAGTGGTGTGAACTGTGAGTAACAGGTTGCAGGAGACACATGTTTAACTGGGAAGCTCACCAGTTCGTAGTCAGGGCATGCTGACATGTCTAGTCAGTGACCAGACGGTCTAGGACTTTATTTTGTTCCTGTTTATGTTTTGTTTTACCTGCAACCTGTGGAAATAAATCTGCCGAGGAGCCACACTTGTATGCGGAACTGTGGTCTCTGGTGTTATTGTGAGGAACGTGTCCCGTGGCAAGTGACCAGGACGATCCCAGAGCTAATCCCCAAGGAGGAATCTTCACAATATATATATATATAGAGAGAGAGATAGAGAGAGAGAGAGAGAGAGAGAGAGAGAGAGAGAGAGAGAAAGAGAGATGGATAGATAGATACACATATGTGTGTATTGCTGGAGTTGCAAACATGGGTGCACTTGACAAACTCAGCGCGGCTATTCCCCATTGAAAGATTGTTGCATCCAGGACCCTTAGCACTGTGATATGCTACTCAATACCACTGGCATGGCCAGGTGTAAACAACATCTGACCTTTGTTGTGTATGTAACCATGGAGATTGTGATGTCGCCTAGGCCCACCAAAGAACAGCCTTGTCAGAAGCAGCACTGCCATGAGCAGAAGCAGCAGCACCATAGGTTGTCAAATAAGCTGGATTTAACCAAGACAAGGGAGTCCAATAGGATGCAGGTATGTCCTCTATCCTTACAGCTTCCCGTGGCTGTTGGTTTTATACCGTTTGGGGACAGCCAAGGAGGCGTCAGCAGGCAACACAGGTAAGTGTGTGCTTGTGTGTGTGTTTCCTATGCAGATCCTAAACCCAGTATCAAATGCAAGTAGGAGGAGTAAGAAGGGTTCCTGCCAAAGCCAGGTTATGGATTGCATTTAAAAATTGTCCATCAGAGTGAAATGGACTCCCATCTTCCTGCTTAGCAATAATGATATGGGTTTAGGGTCTGCTGTGTGTACTGGTGGGTGACTGCCACCCAGCTAGAGTGTGTATGGGAGGCTGCCAGCCAGCCTCCCTTCCTACAAGTAGTGATGGTGCTTATGAAGGGGACAGCGTTGGTTCCTCCCCTTTCACAGTCATCACTTTTTATCCTTCCTTTTGGCTGGTATCAAATGTGGTGTCAGTTTATATCAGTTTAATTTCTGATATGTCCCCTATCTGGTAGCATATATTAAGTGCACCACCAGGTTTTAGTGTTGGAAAGAAAGATTACCTGTTTATTTGCTGCTATTGCAGCTGCTTGCTGGCTAGTTCAGTTGGCCCCTACTGCAGGCAAAAGACAATAGGTGGTGCCGCTTGTGTCTGGCTCCTGTTGGAGCGACCAGGCACAGGACTGCTGCTGCTGCTGCTGAATGTCCTCTTTAATTGAATAAGCTCAGCAACCAGCACACCTGTGCAGGTTGGACATGACATGATAGGTAGCTGTCTTTCAGGTAGTGGGTGCTGAATCTTGTTAATTGACATGGGGGTGTCATTGCTGTTGATTGACCATGCATTGGTACTGTGGTATTGGAATAATAAAAACAAATGTTGCCAGCCAGCCAGCCATCCATTGCAATAATGGATATGACATCAGCTATGAGGCATTTGTTTGTACAACCTGCTGCTCACAACTAATGTTGCAATATAGTGTCTCCATCTGCTGGTGGTATTGAATAAGCAATAGTGCAATGATAGGGTCTGAAAAAGAAGAAAAATAAGAAGCAGCAGCATAGGAAAAAAGGAGGAAAGAAGGAAAACATGGAGAGAAGAAAAAAATAAGAAGGTAAAAAAAAGGTGAAAACATGTTTAAAAAAGTATTTCCATCTCTCTCTCTCTATATATATGTATATATATATATATATATATATATATTTAAAAGAAAAAAAAAATATATATATATATACATATAGAGAGAGAGAGAGATAAATATATATAGAGATAGATGGATAGATAGATAGACAGACAGATATATAGATATACATACATACATACATACGTGTGTATTGTTGGAGTTGCAAACATGGGTGCACTTGACAAACTCAGTGCGGCTATTCCCCATTGAAAGATTGTTGCATCCAGGACCCTTAGCACTGTGATATGCTACTCAATACCACTGGCATGGCCAGGTGTAAACAACATCTGACCTTTGTTGTGTATGTAACCATGGAGATTGTGATGTCGCCTAGGCCCACCAAAGAACAGCCTTGTCAGAAGCAGCACTGCCATGAGCAGAAGCAGCAGCACCATAGGTTGTCAAATAAGCTGGATTTAACCAAGACAAGTGAGTCCAATAGGATACAGGTATGTCCTCTATCCTTACAGCTTCCCGTGGCTGTAGGTTTTATACCGTTTGGGGACAGCCAAGGAGGCGTCAGCAGGCAACACAGGTAAGTGTGTGCTTGTGTGTGTGTTTCCTATGCAGATCCTAAACCCAGTATCAAATGCAAGTAGGAGGAGTAAGAAGGGTTCCTGCCAAAGCCAGGTTATGGATTGCATTTAAAAATGGTCCATCAGAGTGAAATGGACTCCCATCTTCCTGCTTAGCAATAATGATATGGGTTTAGGGTCTGCTGTGTGTACTGGTGGGTGACTGCAACCCAGCCAGAGTCAAGGCTGGACTGGGATACCGGGAAAATCCCCGGTGGGCCGATCACCTTGACTGCCGAATGGCCGGTGCATTGCCGTAGAACGAGATTTGCCATAGAATGAGATGGTCCGCCTCCATCACATCCTATTGGCTCACTCTTGTCACGTGACATATTTAAACGTCACGCATCGATGCGCACAGCAGTGTCAGTTTGGCTATCACAGGGAGAGGATCTCCTCTCCCTATGATAGCTGAAGCTGCACGGAGCTCTCATGGCCTCTGTTGCCCGACAGAAGTTCACACATGTACGCAGCTCATACGGCTGGCTCATATACACTTACTCTATTATTACATGTACTGTTGATCCACAGCGCTATCGGGATCCCGATGCCCGATGGCGCTGTCATCAGTGTGCGTCCCCGCGAGCGCCCCGCAGCTCTACTCCCCGTCCCCTGCAGCTCTACTCCCCGTCCCGTTAACGCTCAGGGAGCGGGGAACAGAAAGTAGAGCATCGGGTGCAGGTAAAGTAGTACTGCGCATGCGCAGCACTACACAAATAACTTAACCTGCGCCCGATGCTCTACTTTCTGTTCCCCGCTCCCTGAGCGTTAACGGGACGGGGAGTAGAGCTGCGGGGGACGGGGAGTAGAGCTGCGGGCGGGGGGCGCTCGCGGGGACGCACACTGATGACAGCGCCTTCGGGCATCGGGATCCCGATAGCGCTGTGGATCAACAGTAAATGTATATGAGCCAGCCGTATGAGCTGCGTAAATGTGTGAACTTCTGTCGGGCCACAGAGGCCATGAGAGCTCCGTGCAGCTTCAGCTATCACAGGGAGAGGAGATCCTCTCCCTGTGATAGCCAAACTGACACTGCTGTGCGCATCGATGTGTCACGTTTAAATATGTCATGTGACAAGAGTGAGCCAATAGGATGTGATGGAGGCGGACCATCTCATTCTATGGCAATGCACCGGCCGCACCATGTTAAAGAAGAGTTCTTGGCCCGGCCCCTGACAGTGGTTGTCGCACGGCCGGCCGCAAGACTGGCCGTGCCGGAAGCAATGAGGCTTCCTGGGCTGACTGCAGCAGGCTGGCCAACTGACAGCAGAGGTGGCTCTAGCATAATAGGCCACCGCCTCAGTTCTCGCGTTAATGGGGGGCCTCGCTCAGGGACCCGACTAGCGCAAGTTACTCCTCACTCTCCGGAAGACCGCCGGGATTGAAGTTTAATACAGCAGTTCCAGTTCCATCCTGCCTGCAGGCGGCGAGCCCCAGCGCTGCGCCCGACCAGCCCCTGCTGATCCTCTGCCACTTTAAGAGAAAGGCTGCTGGGGCTGGTCGCCTGCTATAGAAACTGCTGCTGATCGGAGAAAGGGCTGCTGAAAGACCTCCTGAACCCCCCCCCCCCCCCCCCACCTCAGAGAGAAAACAGACGAACTGTGCAGCCGGTTCAGCTGCACAGGGGCGCAGCGTGAGAGGGGGCCCGCTGCCCTCTCCAGGTCCGGCCCCAGAGGCCAGCATTAGGCCACATACCACCGCATACTCCCCGACCACAGCAAGTTTGACAGTACCCGGATGGATGCTGCGTTCAACCACCCCTGCAGGCGGCCCAGTGGCGTCTCTAGGGGGGGGGGGGGGGCAGAGGGGGCCACGGCCCCCCCCTACATCATGATTGGCCCCCCCTTGTGCCTCCCCTAGCAGCAGTAGATCACTAGCAGCTCTTATGGCCCTCAGGGGGGTACAGCTAGTTCACCAGTAAGGGGCCCGAGCCCCCGCTGCACCCCCCGCCCCCCGGAGCCATCTACTCCGCCATCCTTTTATTTAATAAATCTTCAGCCAGCAGCTCTGTCACCACGCAGGGGCCGCGCTATGCAGACTGGGAAGAGCAGACAGGAAGCTCCTCCCCCTCTCTCACTCCCCTGTATGCTGCTGCTGGACCTTGTGGAGCAGGCTTGCTGTGTGTATACAGGCCCGGACACCACCAGTATGGAAGACTTACCTGCCCAGTGCCCACTGCTGATGCTGCCCTTTTAAAGTAAGTAACTTGCTTGGGGGAGAGGGGGAAAGTTGTAGTTCGGGAGACAGTGGGAGGTTGTTCAGTGTTTCCCAACCAGGGGGCCTCCAGCTGTTGCAAAACTACAACTCCCAGCATTGCTTTGGCTTTATGAGCATACTGGGAGTTGTAGTTTTGCAACAGCTGGAGGCCCCCAGGTTGGGGAACACTGATCTATCTATCTATCTATCTATCTATCTATCAATCTCCTATCTATCTATCTATCTATCTATCTATCTATCTCATATCTATCCATCCATCTATCTATATCCATCTATTTATGCATCTATCTATCTAATATCTATCTATCAATCTCCTATCTATCTATCTATCTATCTCATATCTATCCATCCATCTATCTATATCCATCTATTTATGCATCTATCTATCTTTCTCATATCTATCTATCTCTCATCTATCTATCTATCTCATATCTATCTATCTATCTATCTATCTAACTCAGATAGATGAGAGATAGACGAGAGATAGCTAGATAGATATGAGAGATAGATAGATAAATAGATGATATATAGATAGAGAGATGATATATAGAAAGATACATACGGTAAATAGATGGATAGATAGATGATAGACAGATCGATAGATAGATGATAGATAGATATGATATAGACAGATAGATAGATAGGAGATAGATGGATATGATATAGATAGATGGATATGATATAGATAAATTTATATGATATAGATAGATAGGAGAAAGATAGATCAGTTTCCCAACCAGGGGGCCTCCAGCTGTTGCAAAACTACAACTCCCAGCATTCCTTTGGCTTTATGAGCATACTGGGAGTTGTGGTTTTGCAACAGCTGGAGGCCCTCCTAGTTGGGAGACACTGATCTATGAATCATCTATCTATCTATCCATCTATCTCATATCTATCTATCTATATAATATCTATCTATCTATCTATCTCGTATATATATATATATATATATCCATCTATCTATATCCATCTATCTATTTATGTATCTATCTATCTATCTCATATCTATCTATCTATCTATATCATATCTATCTATCTATCTATCTCATATATATCTATCTATCCATCTATCTATATCCATCTATCTATTTATGTATCTATCTATCTATCTATCTATCTTTCTATTTATCTATCTATCTCATATATATCTCAGATAAATGAGAGATAGATGAAAGATAGATATGAGAGATAGATAGATGATATATAGATAGATAGATACATAAATAGATGGATATATAGATAGATATGAGATAGATAGATAGATAAATAGATGATAGATAGATAGATAGATAGATGATAGATATATATGATATAGATAGATAGATAGGAGATAGATGGATATGATAGATATAGATTGATATGATATAGATAGATAGGATATAGAAAGAAAGATAGATAAAGAACAATATGATGCAACACGCCACAAGTTTGCAGAAAATGGTGGTTTATTCCATCATGTGCATGAACTATGGACTATGCACATGATGGAATAAACCACCATTTTCTGCAAACTTGTGGCGTGTTGCATCATATTGTTCTTTGTCTGGATTGAGGAACCAGTGGACCCAGGTTCCAAGTATGCGGGCACCCCGACTTCTCTCTAATTTCTGGATTTTGGTTGTGACCTTTTTATTTGTTTTAGATAGATAGCTAGAAAGAGATAGTATCTATCATCTATCTATCTATCTATCTATCTATCTCATATCTATCTATCTCCTATCTATTATCTATCTCATATCTATCATCTATCTATCTCATATCTATTATTATCTATCTATCTATCTATATATCATCTATCTATCTATCTACAAAACTAAAGATCCAGCGGCACTCCCAGATAAGGTGCAAAAACAAAGTGTTTTATTCCCCCATGTATGTGTGACGTTTCGATAGCATCCCGCCATCTTTATCATACGTACAGTTGTACATTCTGTAGTCTCTGTGACATCACTGTGCTTCTTATTAAAGGGGTAGTCCAGTGGTGAAAAACTTATCCCCTATCCTAAGGATAGGGGATAAGTTTGAGATCGCGGGGGGTCCGACCGCTGGGGCCCCCTGCGATCTCTCTGTACGGGGCCCCGGCTCTCCGCCGAGATAGCGGGTGTCGACCCCCGCACGAGGCGGCGGCCGACACGCCCCCTCAATACATCTCTATGGCAGAGCCGGAGATTGCCGAAGGCAGCGCTTCGGCTCTGCCATAGAGTTGTATTGAGGGGGCGTGTCGGCCGCCGCCTCGTGCGGAGGTCGACACGCCCCCTTCCAGCAGGCTGTCGGGGCTCCCTACAGGAGATCGCGGGGGGCCCCAGGGGTCGGACCCCCCGCGATCTGCAACTTATCCCCTATCCTTAGGATAGGGGATAAGTTGCTCACCACTGAATCACCACTGGACTACTCCTTTAAAAACACAAAATTGGTCCCCAACAGCGGGAGTACCTGGGAAGTGATTCATATATTGAATCATGATTGGAGTAATACTAGGATATCTGGGATAGGCTGGATATGGATGTCGCTGACTGATGATGATAGGGGGATGGTCTATAAATACCCCCTGCCGCCATTTTGGAGTGTTGTTGGCACATATTGCCTCTTGAGAACGCCGTGGTGACGGCGAAACATGTAGAGGCGGCAATTTTGTGTTTTTAATAAGTGTCACAATTGGGATGTTGGGCTTCTGCAGAGCCCCGAACACTGGAGTAATAACTATATTATTCTCCCATGTGACACTGTATTTTTAATCATCACCTTCTGGATTTGTTATCTTTTAATATATACACAATTAAAAGTTATGTTTTAGGGGGGGAGTAATTTGAGGTGTTTTGCACCCCAGGCTGCGGCCTTGGGGTTTGGATAATTATATTGTTTTGGCCTCTTAGCCCCTTATTGGGTCAATTTGTAGTTTTTGATCACTGTGCTTCATAAACTGTGACATCACTGTGCTTCATCCTGTAATTTGATGTCACTGTGTATAACAACCCTGTAGTGACATCACAGTTTATTATTCTTGAATGCTGACTTCACTGTGTATATTTTCCCGGTACAATGACATCACTGTATAGTTACCCCCTACTGTGACAACACTGCGTTTATTAACCCTGTAGTGGCAAAACTGTTTATTGTCCCTGTACAGAGACATTACTGTTTATATTAACTCTGAACTGTGCATATTTACCCTGTATTGTCACTCGCAGTGCAAGGTAAATATGTACAGTGACATTAGGGTATACAGGCTTAATATATACAGTGATGTCACAGTGCAGTGTAAGTATCAACAGTGATGTTGCAGTATAGAGATAACACACAGTGATGTTATAGTTCAGAAATAATACACACAGTGATGTCACAGTACAGGGATAATGCACAGTGATGTCACAGCACAGGGATAATACACAGTGATGTCACAGTACAGGGATAATACACAGTGATGTCACAGTACAGGGATAATACACAGTGATGTCACAGTACAGGGATAATACACACAGTGATGTCACAGTACAGAGATAATACACACAGTGATGTCACAGTACAGCGATAATACACACAGTGATGTCACAGTACAGGGATAATACACAGTGATGTCACAGTACAGAGATAATACACACAGTGATGTCACAGTACAGGAATAATAAACAGTGATGTCACAGTACAGGGATAATATACAGAGTGATGTCACAGTACAGGGATAATATACAGAGTGATGTCACAGTACAGGGACCCATTCCAGGTGGCACTTTTCAGGGGCGGCATTTTGCTGCCCCCTTTATTTTTTGTGCCTAGTAGGTTCATGGTAGGGTTGGCGCCGCTGCTCACTGTTCTAAAGCAGCTGCGGGGTATAATAGCGCAGCGGGCACTTTAGACAGTGAGTCTGCCTCCGGCCGACCGGGGTCTGATGAGGGACGTCGCACAAGTGACGTACTTCTGCAGACCCACTCAGGAGGACGTCAGTGACGTCACTCGTCAGGCCGCCGCTGGAGAGGAGAAGCGCTGTGCAGGGCAGGTAAGTTTGTCTGTGTGTGTCTGTGTGTGTGTGTTTGGGGGGGGGGGGGGCTATGGCTACCTAATGTGAGCAGGGGTGTGGAAATTTAAAAAAAAACTACTTGTCCAAGGGGCTAAAGCGGAACACAATCCACTTGTCCTGGTAGACAAAATAATTTCGACCAAAATAGTCTGATCCCCCCCACTAGACCACCAGGGATGGATATAAGATTCCTTTAGACACTGCTGACAGCGGTGATCTAATGGTTTAATAGGTGATCGCAGCATGACAGGGTATTAGAGGTGGGATAGCTGTAGCTCCTCTTACACCCGAGGCAACCACAGAAAAGTCTAGATGTAACTTTTTGATCACCATAAAAAATTTCTCATATGAAGTGACCAAAAATTAACAATTCTGGACTATTCTTTTACATTTACACCGTTCACCGTACGGTTTAATTAACATCATATTTTAATAGTCTGGATATTTCCACATGCAGAGACACCACTCATGTTTATTTTTGTACATTATTTTTATTTAAAGAAAATTGGAAACTTTTATTAGGAAAGGGGCTTATTCACATATATACGCACTTTTTCAAATATTTTAATCACTATTTTTCAGTCTTCATAGGGACTTATGTGTTACTGGGGGGGGGGGGGTTCTGCTTCTCCAGTTTGTGTGGTGCATTTTGTGTCAGAAAATGCTGGAGGTTGCATTTAGTTACTAGATTACTACAACTCCCAGCATGCCCTGATGCAGCCTATGGTTGTTTGGGTGTTGCGGCATGTTGCACTGTATAGTAGTACAGTTAAGGTTATTGTGGAACATGCTGGGAGTTGTAGTTTTGGTTCATGTCAGCTGCAGAGCCATAGGCTGTGTCAGGGAATACTGGGAATTGCAGTTAGTAACTACAACACCCAGCATGCCCTGATGCAGCCTATGGCTCTGCAGCTGACCCGAACCAACACTACAACTCCCAGCATGTTGCACTTTATAGTTCAACAGTTTAGGTTATGGTGCAACATGCTGGGAGTTGTAGTTTTGGTTCGGATGTGTTTGCCTGCATCCGTGGGGCTCTTGGTCGGCGGGTGAGTATTAAGGGGGCGGGATTCTGGGGGTGCAATTCAGTGCGGGTGGCCAGAAGACACTAAAAATAAAAAACTAGATGGCACAACTGGCTGTGGCGGCAGTGCCCCCCCCCCCATATCATAAATTACATACACACATCACAGATACATCATACACATATACACTTGCACCATACATATACACCATACATATGCACACATCATACATACACCCGCCACTGCCCCCCCCACATCATAAATTACATACACACATCACAGATACATCATACACATATACACTCGCACCATACATATACGCCATACATATGCACACATCATACATCCACCCGCCACTGCCCCCCCCACATCATAAATTACATACACACATCACAAATACATCATACACATATACACTCGCACCATACATATACACCATACATATGCACACATCATACATACACCCGCCACTGCCCCTCCACATCATAAATTACATACACACATCACAGATACATCATACACATATACACTCGCACCATACATATACACCATACATATGCACACATCATACATACACCCGCCACTGCCCCCCCACATCATAAATTACATACACACATCACAAATACATCATACACATATACACTCGCACCATACATATACGCCATACATATGCACACATCATACATACACCCGCCACTGCCCCCCCCACATCATAAATTACATACACACATCACAGATACATCATACACATATACACTCGCACCATGCATATACACCATACATATGCACACATCATACATACACCCGCCACTGCCCCCCCACATCATAAATTACATACACACATCACAGATACATCATACACATATACACTCGCACCATACATATACACCATACATATGCACACATCATACATACACCCGCCACTGCCCCCCCACATCATAAATTGCATACACACATCACAGATACATCATACACATATACACTCGCACCATACATATACACCATACATATGCACACATCATACATACACCCGCCACTGCCCCCCCCCCCCCACATCATAAATTACATACACACATCACAGATACATCATACACATATACACTCGCACCATACATATACACCATACATATGCACACATCATACATACACCCGCCACTGACCCCCCCACATCATAAATTGCATACACACATCACAGATACATCATACACATATACACTCGCACCATACATATACACCATACATATGCACACATCATACATACACCCGCCACTGCCCCCCCACATCATAAATTACATACACACATCACAGATACATCATACACATATACACTCGCACCATACATATACACCATACATATGCACACATCATACATACACCCGCCACTGCCCCCCCACATCATAAATTACATACACACATCACAGATACATCATACACATATACACTCGCACCATACATATACACCATACATATGCACACATCATACATACATCCGCCACTGCCCCCCCCCACATCATAAATTACATACACACATCACAGATACATCATACACATATACACTCGCACCAAACATATACACCATACATATGCACACATCATACATACACCCGCCACTGCCCCCCCACATCATAAATTACATACACACATCACAGATACATCATACACATATACACTCGCACCATACATATACACCATACATATGCACACATCATACATACATCCGCAACTGCCCCCCCCCACATCATAAATTACATACACACATCACAGATACATCATACACATATACACTCACACCATACATATACACCATACATATGCACACATCATACATACACCCGCCACTGCCCCCCCCACATCATAAATTACATACACACATCACAGATACATCATACACATATACACTCGCACCATACATATACACCATACATATGCACACATCATACATACACCCGCCACTGCCCCCCCACATTATAAATTACATACACACATCACAGATACATCATACACATATACACTCGCACCATGCATATACACCATACATATGCACACATCATAGATACACCCTCCACTGCCCCCCCCTCACATCATAAATTACATACACACATCACAGATACATCATACACATATACACTCGCACCATACATATATACCATACATATGCACACATCATACATACACCCGCCACTGCCCCCCCACATCATAAATTACATACACACATCACAGATACATCATACACATATACACTCGCACCATACATATACACCATACATATGCACACATCATACATACATCCGCCACTGCCCCCCCCACATCATAAATTACATACACACATCACAGATACATCATACACATATACACTGGCACCATACATATACACCATACATATGCACACATCATACATACACCCGCCACTGCCCCCCCACATCATAAATTACATACACACATCACAGATACATCATACACATATACACTCGCACCATACATACACACCATACATATGTACACATCATACATACACCCGCCACTGCCCCCCCCACATAATAAATTACATACACACATCACAGATACATCATACACATATACACTCGCACAATACATATACACCATACATATGCACACATCATACATACACCCGCCACTGCCCCCCCCACATCATAAATTACATACACACATCACAGATACATCATACACATATACACTCGCACCATACATATACACCATACATATGCACACATCATACATACACCCGCCACTGCCCCTCCACATCATAAATTACATACACACATCACAGTTACATCATACACATATACACTCGCACCATACATATACACCATACATATGCACACATCATACATACACCCGCCACTGCCCCCCCCACATCATAAATTACATACACACATCACAAATACATCATACACATATACACTCGCACCATACATATACGCCATACATATGCACACATCATACATACACCCGCCACTGCCCCCCCCCCCACATCATAAATTACATACACACATCACAAATACATCATACACATATACACTCGCACCATGCATATACACCATACATATGCACACATCATAAATACACCCGCCACTGCCCCCCCACATCATAAATTACATACACACATCACAGATACATCATACACATATACACTCGCACCATACATATACACCATACATATGCACACATCATACATACACCCGCCACTGCCCCCCCACATCATAAATTACATACACACATCACAGATACATCATACACATATACACTCGCACCATACATATACACCATACATATGCACACATCATACATACACCCGCCACTGCCCCCCTCACATCATAAATTACATACACACATCACAGATACATCATACACTTATACACTCGCACCATACATATACACCATACATATTCACACATCATACATACACCCGCCACTGCCCCCCCACATCATAAATTACATACACACATCACAGATACATCATACACATATACACTCGCACCATACATATACACCATACATATGCACACATCATACATACACCCGCCACTGCCCCCCCCACATCATAAATTACATACACACATCACAAATACATCATACACATATACACTCGCACCATACATATACACCATACATATGCACACATCATACATACACCCGCCACTGCCACTCCACATCATAAATTACATACACACATCACAGATACATCATACACATATACACTCGCACCATACATATACACCATACATATGCACACATCATACATACACCCGACACTGCCCCCCCACATCATAAATTACATACACACATCACAAATACATCATACACATATACACTCGCACCATACATATACGCCATACATATGCACACATCATACATACACCCGCCACTGCCCCCCCCCACATCATAAATTACATACACACATCACAGATACATCATACACATATACACTCGCATCATGCATATACACCATACATATGCACACATCATACATACACCCGCCACTGCCCCCCCACATCATAAATTACATACACACATCACAGATACATCATACACATATACACTCGCACCATACATATACACCATACATATGCACACATCATACATACACCCGCCACTGCCCCCCCACATCATAAATTGCATACACACATCACAGATACATCATACACATATACACTCGCACCATACATATACACCATACATATGCACACATCATACATACACCCGCCACTGCCCCCCCACATCATAAATTACATGCACACATCACAGATACATCATACACATATACACTCGCACCATACATATACACCATACATATGCACACATCATACATACACCCGCCACTGCCCCCCCACATCATAAATTACATACACACATCACAGATACATCATACACATATACACTCGCACCATACATATACACCATACATATGCACACATCATACATACACCCGCCACTGCCCCCCCCCACATCATAAATTACATACACACATCACAGATACATCATACACATATACACTCGCACCATACATATACACCATACATATGCACACATCATACATACACCCGCCACTGCCCCCCCCCCACATCATAAATTACATACACACATCACAGATACATCATACACATATACACTCGCACCATACATATACACCATACATATGCACACATCATACATACACCCGCCACTGACCCCCCCCACATCATAAATTGCATACACACATCACAGATACATCATACACATATACACTCGCACCATACATATACACCATACATATGCACACATCATACATACACCCGCCACTGCCCCCCCACATCATAAATTACATACACACATCACAGATACATCATACACATATACACTCGCACCATACATATACACCATACATATGCACACATCATACATACACCCGCCACTGCCCCCCCACATCATAAATTACATACACACATCACAGATACATCATACACATATACACTCGCACCATACATATACACCATACATATGCACACATCATACATACATCCGCCACTGCCCCCCCCCACATCATAAATTACATACACACATCACAGATACATCATACACATATACACTCGCACCAAACATATACACCATACATATGCACACATCATACATACACCCGCCACTGCCCCCCCACATCATAAATTACATACACACATCACAGATACATCATACACATATACACTCGCACCATACATATACACCATACATATGCACACATCATACATACATCCGCAACTGCCCCCCCCCCACATCATAAATTACATACACACATCACAGATACATCATACACATATACACTCACACCATACATATACACCATACATATGCACACATCATACATACACCCGCCACTGCCCCCCCCACATCATAAATTACATACACACATCACAGATACATCATACACATATACACTCGCACCATACATATACACCATACATATGCACACATCATACATACACCCGCCACTGCCCCCCCCACATTATAAATTACATACACACATCACAGATACATCATACACATATACACTCGCACCATGCATATACACCATACATATGCACACATCATAGATACACCCTCCACTGCCCCCCCCTCACATCATAAATTACATACACACATCACAGATACATCATACACATATACACTCGCACCATACATATATACCATACATATGCACACATCATACATACACCCGCCACTGCCCCCCCACATCATAAATTACATACACACATCACAGATACATCATACACATATACACTCGCACCATACATATACACCATACATATGCACACATCATACATACATCCGCCACTGCCCCCCCCACATCATAAATTACATACACACATCACAGATACATCATACACATATACACTCGCACCATACATATACACCATACATATGCACACATCATACATACACCCGCCACTGCCCCCCCCACATCATAAATTACATACACACATCACAGATACATCATACACATATACACTCGCACCATACATACACACCATACATATGTACACATCATACATACACCCGCCACTGCCCCCCCCCACATAATAAATTACATACACACATCACAGATACATCATACACATATACACTCGCACAATACATATACACCATACATATGCACACATCATACATACACCCGCCACTGCCCCCCCCACATCATAAATTACATACACACATCACAGATACATCATACACATATACACTCGCACCATACATGTACACCATACATATGCACACATCATACATACACCCGCCACTGCCCCTCCACATCATAAATTACATACACACATCACAGTTACATCATACACATATACACTCGCACCATACATATACACCATACATATGCACACATCATACATACACCCGCCACTGCCCCCCCACATCATAAATTACATACACACATCACAAATACATCATACACATATACACTCGCACCATACATATACGCCATACATATGCACACATCATACATACACCCGCCACTGCCCCCCCCCCCCACATCATAAATTACATACACACATCACAGATACATCATACACATATACACTCGCACCATGCATATACACCATACATATGCACACATCATAAATACACCCGCCACTGCCCCCCCACATCATAAATTACATACACACATCACAGATACATCATACACATATACACTCGCACCATACATATACACCATACATATGCACACATCATACATACACCCGCCACTGCCCCCCCACATCATAAATTACATACACACATCACAGATACATCATACACATATACACTCGCACCATACATATACACCATACATATGCACACATCATACATACACCCGCCACTGCCCCCCTCACATCATAAATTACATACACACATCACAGATACATCATACACTTATACACTCGCACCATACATATACACCATACATATTCACACATCATACATACACCCGCCACTGCCCCCCCACATCATAAATTACATACACACATCACAGATACATCATACACATATACACTCGCACCATACATATACACCATACATATGCACACATCATACATACACCCGCCACTGCCCCCCCCACATCATAAATGACATACACACATCACAGATACATCATACACATATACACTCGCACCATACATATACACCATACATATGCACACATCATACATACACCCGCCACTGCCCCCCCCCCACATCATAAATTACATACACACATCACAGATACATCATACACATATACACTCGCACCATACATATACACCATACATATGCACACATCATACATACACCCGCCACTGCCCCCCCCTACATCATAAATTGCATACACACATCACAGATACATCATACACATATACACTCGCACCATACATATACACCATACATATGCACACATCATACATACACCCGCCACTGCCCCCCCCACATCATAAATTACATACACACATCACAGATACATCATACACATATACACTCGCACCATACATATACACCATACATATGCACACATCATACATACATCCGCCACTGCCCCCCCACATCATAAATTACATACACACATCACAGATACATCATACACATATACACTCGCACCATACATATACACCATACATATGCACACATCATACATACACCCGCCACTGCCCCCCCACATCATAAATTACATACACACATCACAGATACATCATACACATATACACTCGCACCATACATATACACCATACATATGCACACATCATACATACATCCGCCACTGCCCCCCCCCACATCATAAATTACATACACACATCACAGATACATCATACACATATACACTCGCACCATACATATACACCATACATATGCACACATCATACATACACCCGCCACTGCCCCCCCACATCATAAATTACATACACACATCACAGATACATCATACACATATACACTCGCACCATACATATACACCATACATATGCACACATCATACATACACCCGCCACTGCCCCCCCACATTATAAATTACATACACACATCACAGATACATCATACACATATACACTCGCACCATGCATATACACCATACATATGCACACATCATAGATACACCCTCCACTGCCCCCCCCACATCATAAATTACATACACACATCACAGATACATCATACACATATACACTCGCACCATACATATATACCATACATATGCACACATCATACATAAACCCGCCACTGCCCCCCCACATCATAAATTACATACACACATCACAGATACATCATACACATATACACTCGCACCATACATACACACCATACATATGCACACATCATACATACACCCGCCACTGCCCCCCCACATCATAAATTACATACACACATCACAAATACATCATACACATATACACTCGCACCATACATATACACCATACATATGCACACATCATACATACACCCGCCACTGCCCCCCCCCACATCATAAATTACATACACACATCACAGATACATCATACACATATACACTCGCACCATGCATATACACCATACATATGCACACATCATAAATACACCCGCCACTGCCCCCCCACATCATAAATTACATACACACATCACAGATACATCATACACATATACACTCGCACCATACATATACACCATACATATGCACACATCATACATACACCCGCCACTGCCCCCCCACATCATAAATTACATACACACATCACAGATACATCATACACATATACACTCGCACCATACATATACACCATACATATGCACACATCATACATACACCCGCCACTGCCCCCCTCACATCATAAATTACATACACACATCACAGATACATCATACACTTATACACTCGCACCATACATATACACCATACATATTCACACATCATACATACACCCGCCACTGCCCCCCCCACATCATAAATTACATACACACATCACAGATACATCATACACATATACACTCGCACCATACATATACACCATACATATGCACACATCATACATACACCCGCCACTGCCCCCCCCCACATCATAAATTACATACACACATCACAGATGCATCATACACATATACACTCGCACCATACATATACACCATACATATGCACACATCATACATACACCCGCCACTGCCCCCCCACATCATAAATTACATACACACATCACAGATACATCATACACATATACACTCGCACCATACATATACACCATACATATGCACACATCATACATACACCCGCCACTGCCCCCCCCCACATTATAAATTGCATACACACATCACAGATACATCATACACATATACACTCGCACCATACATATACACCATACATATGCACACATCATACATACACCCGCCACTGCCCCCCCCACATCATAAATTACATACACACATCACAGATACATCATACACATATACACTCGCACCATACATTTACACCATACATATGCACACATCATACATACACCCGCCACTGCCCCCCCCACATCATAAATTACATACACACATCACAGATACATCATACACATATACACTCGCACCATACATATACACCATACATATGCACACATCATACATACATCCGCCACTGCCCCCCCCCACATAATAAATTACATACACACATCACAGATACATCATACACATATACACTCGCACAATACATATACACCATACATATGCACACATCATACATACACCCGCCACTGCCCCCCCCACATCATAAATTACATACACACATCACAGATACATCATACACATATACACTCGCACCATACATATACACCATACATATGCACACATCAT
The DNA here is from genome assembly GCF_029499605.1 of Hyla sarda. Classification (NCBI taxonomy): domain Eukaryota; kingdom Metazoa; phylum Chordata; class Amphibia; order Anura; family Hylidae; genus Hyla; species Hyla sarda. The sequence continues at coordinate 70,752 of NW_026608084.1, forward strand.
ACATACCCCTGCCACTGCCCCCCCCCGCATCATAAATTACATACACACATCACAGATACATCATACACATATACACTCGCACCATACATTTACACCATACATATGCACACATCATACATACACCCGCCACTGCCCCCCCACATCATAAATTACATACACACATCACAGATACATCATACACATATACACTCGCACCATACATACACACCATACATATGCACACATCATACATACACCCGCCACTGCCCCCCCCCACATAATAAATTACATACACACATCACAGATACATCATACACATATACACTCGCACAATACATATACACCATACATATGCACACATCATACATACACCCGCCACTGCCCCCCCCACATCATAAATTACATACACACATCACAGATACATCATACACATATACACTCGCACCATACATATGCACACATCATACATACCCCTGCCACTGCCCCCCCCGCATCATAAATTACATACACACATCACAGATACATCATACACATATACACTCGCACCATACATATACACCATACATATGCACACATCATACATACACCCGCCACTGCCCCCCCCACATCATAAATTACATACACACATCACAGATACATCATACACATATACACTCGCACCATACATATACACCATACATATGCACACATCATACATACACCCGCCACTGCCCCCCCACATCATAAATTACATACACACATCACAGATACATCATACACATATACACTCGCACCATACATATACACCATACATATGCACACATCATACATACACCCGCCACTGCCCCCCCACATCATAAATTACATACACACATCACAGATACATCATACACATATACACTCGCACCATACATATACACCATACATATGCACACATCATACATACATCCGCCACTGCCCCCCCACATCATAAATTACATACACACATCACAGATACATCATACACATATACACTCGCACCATACATACACACCATACATATGCACACATCATACATACACCCGCCACTGCTCCCCCCCCACATCATAAATTACATACACACATCACAGATACATCATACACATATACACTCGCACAATACATATACACCATACATATGCACACATCATACATACACCCGCCACTGCCCCCCCCACATCATAAATTACATACACACATCACAGATACATCATACACATATACACTCGCACCATACATATACACCATACATATGCACACATCATACATACACCCGCCACTGCCCCCCCACATCATAAATTACATACACACATCACAGATACATCATACACATATACACTCGCACCATACATATACACCATACATATGCACACATCATACATACACCCGCCACTGCCCCCCCCACATCATAAATTACATACACACATCACAGATACATCATACACATATACACTCGCACCATACATATACACCATACATATGCACACATCATACATACATCCGCCACTGCCCCCCCCACATCATAAATTACATACACACATCACAGATACATCATACACATATACACTCGCACCATACATATACACCATACATATGCACACATCATACATACACCCGCCACTGCCCCCCCCACATCATAAATTACATACACACATCACAGATACATCATACACATATACACTCGCACCATACATATACACCATACATATGCACACATCATACATACACCCGCCACTGCCCCCCCACATTATAAATTACATACACACATCACAGATACATCATACACATATACGCTCGCACCATGCATATACACCATACATATGCACACATCATAGATACACCCTCCACTGCCCCCCCCTCACATCATAAATTACATACACACATCACAGATACATCATACACATATACACTCGCACCATACATATACACCATACATATACACACATCATACATACACCCGCCACTGCCCCCCCACATCATAAATTACATACACACATCACAGATACATCATACACATATACACTCGCACCATACATATACACCATACATATGCACACATCATACATACACCCGCCACTGCCCCCCCCCACATCATAAATTACATACACATATCACAGATACATCATACACATATACACTCGCACCATACATATACACCATACATATGCACACATCATACATACACCCGCCACTGCCCCCCCACATTATAAATTACATACACACATCACAGATACATCATACACATATACACTCGCACCATGCATATACACCATACATATGCACACATCATAGATACACCCTCCACTGCCCCCCCCTCACATCATAAATTACATACACACATCACAGATACATCATACACATATACACTCGCACCATACATATACACCATACATATGCACACATCATACATACACCCGCCACTGCCCCCCCCACATCATAAATTACATACACACATCACAGATACATCATACACATATACACTCGCACCATACATATACACCATACATATGCACACATCATACATACACCCGCCACTGCCCCCCCACATTATAAATTACATACACACATCACAGATACATCATACACATATACGCTCGCACCATGCATATACACCATACATATGCACACATCATAGATACACCCTCCACTGCCCCCCCCTCACATCATAAATTACATACACACATCACAGATACATCATACACATATACACTCGCACCATACATATACACCATACATATACACACATCATACATACACCCGCCACTGCCCCCCCACATCATAAATTACATACACACATCACAGATACATCATACACATATACACTCGCACCATACATATACACCATACATATGCACACATCATACATACACCCGCCACTGCCCCCCCCACATCATAAATTACATACACATATCACAGATACATCATACACATATACACTCGCACCATACATATACACCATACATATGCACACATCATACATACACCCGCCACTGCCCCCCCACATTATAAATTACATACACACATCACAGATACATCATACACATATACACTCGCACCATGCATATACACCATACATATGCACACATCATAGATACACCCTCCACTGCCCCCCCCTCACATCATAAATTACATACACACATCACAGATACATCATACACATATACACTCGCACCATACATATACACCATACATATGCACACATCATACATACACCCGCCACTGCCCCCCCCACATCATAAATTACATACACACATCACAGATACATCATACACATTTACACTCGCACCATGCATATACACCATACATATGCACACATCATAGATACACCCTCCACTGCCCCCCCCCACATCATAAATTACATACACACATCACAGATACATCATACACATATACACTCGCACCATACATATACACCATACATATGCACACATCATACATACACCCGCCACTGTCCCCCCACATTATAAATTACATACACACATCACAGATACATCATACACATATACACTCGCACCATGCATATACACCATACATATGCACACATCATAGATACACCCTCCACTGCCCCCCCTCACATCATAAATTACATACACACATCACAGATACATCATACACATATACACTCGCACCATACATATATACCATACATATGCACACATCATACATACACCCGCCACTGCCCCCCCACATCATAAATTACATACACACATCACAGATACATCATACACATATACACTCGCACCATACATATACACCATACATATGCACACATCATACATACACCCGCCACTGCCCCCCCCACATCATAAATTACATACACACATCACAGATACATCATACACATATACACTCGCACCATACATACTAGACATGTGCAATTCGGTTCGGCACGAATGTCTAAATTAACGAATTTTACCGTTTTCGTGCATTCGGACCCATCCGAATGCACGAAAACATATTTTGAACATTCCCGAATAGCCACGATAATACGAATAGCAAAGTAACGAATACATTCGTTATTTCCCGACCTGTAAATAACGAATGCATTCGTTATCCATAAACGACGTGAAGAATTAATTCTGATAACAAAGTTAATAAAAAGGATACAGATAGTTTGATTTCTCGGATACATTCGGTATTCGGGTACATTCAGTAAATCTTTTTATTCTTTTTTGGACTTTAGCGATCCTAAAAAGTTATGGAGATACCTTTTTTATTAAAATTTCGTAGGGTATCATAAAAAAATCATAATAAAAAAGATACAGTGGTGATGGAAAAAATTGTATCTAATGAAATGTATGATTTTTATTATGAAATGTTTATTCATTTTTAAACAGGGATCAATTTATGTGAGCGGGTAAAGCACTAAAAATGTAGCCGACAATAGCAAAAATGTAGTGTGTGCGTGTTTTTCACTTTTTTTTTTTTTAAACATTTTTTAGGTAGTACTACTACTCCCAGCATGGAACACACTCTTCCATGATGGGAGTAGTAGTTACATGTACTAATTGACAGATCGCAGGGGTCCCTTGCGATCCTCTTGTATAATGTATAGATGCGGCGGCTGCTCTTCTATGGTCCCCTGCACTCACGTATATATACACATATTCATATTTCCCGCAGAGCTGTGATTGGCCAGATGGTTCCAGCCAATCACAGCTCTCTGTGAGAAATAGGAATATGTGTATATATACGGCCATGCAGGGGACCATAGGAGAACGGCCGCCGCATTCATACATTATACTGGAGGATCGCAGCGGGCGTCAGGAGTGATACCCGCAGTGATCTTTCCTTTACTACAAGTACTACCACTCCCAACATGGAGCACACTCTGCTCCATGCTGGGAACTGTAGTACCTGTATTAATAGACAGATCGCAGCGGGTGTCAGAAGTTACACTCGCTGCCATATGTCTATTAATGCAGGTACTACAGCTCCCAGCATGGAGCAGAGTGTACTCCATGTTGGGAGTGGTAGTACTTGTAGTAAGGGACAGATCCCAGGGATGTCACTTCTCCTGACACCCGCTGCGATCGTCCTTATGTGAATGTCGGGATCAGCTGTTCTCAGGGCTACAGAGCCGGGAGAACAGCTGACGCTGAGCCGTAGGTATACATCGTATATCTACTGCCCAGCAAGAACTTACAGTGAGACCATACATATGCACACATCATACATACACTCGCCACTGCCCCCCCACATCATATATTACATACACACATCACACACTCATGCTATACATATACACACACACACACATCATACATACACCCACCACTGCCACCACATCATATATTACATACACACATCACACACTATACATATACACACACACACACATCATACATACACCCACCACTGCCCCCACATCATATATTACATACACACATCACACACTATACATATACACACACACACACACATCATACATACACCCACCACTGCCCCCACATCATATATTACATACACACATCACACACTCACACTATACATATACACACACATCATACATACACCCACCACTGCCCCCACATCATATATTACATACACACATCACACAGACATCATACACACATCACACATACACTCACACTGTACATATACACACATCATACATACACCGCTGCCCACCCCACATCATACATCACATACATACACACATCGACAGACATCATACATCACATACATACACACATCATACACACATTATCCATTACATACATACATCACATACATACACACATCATACACACATTATCCATTACATACACACATCACACATAGACAGACATCATAAACACAGTATACATTACATACACACATCACACATAGACAGACATTATACACACAGTATACATTACATACACACATCACACATAGACAGACATCATACACACAGTATACATTACATACACATCACACATAGACAGACATCGTACACACAGTATACATTACATACACATCACACATAGACAGACATCATACACACAGTATACATTACATACACATCACACATAGACAGACATCATACACACAGTATACATTGCATACACACATCACACATAGACAGACATCATACGCACAGTATACATTACATACACACATCACACATAGACAGACATCATACACACATCATACATTACATACACATCACACATAGACAGACATCATACACACATTATACATTACATACACATCACACATAGACAGACATCATACACACAGTATATATTACATACACATCACACATAGACAGACATCATACACACAGTATACATTACATGCACATCACACATAGACAGACATCATACACACAGTATACATTACATACACACATCACACATAGACAGACATCATACACACAGTATACATTACATACACACATCACACATAGACAGACATCATACACACATCACACACAGACATTATACACACATCATACATTACATACACATCACACACAGACCTTATACACACATCATACATTACATACACATCACACACAGACATTATACACACATCATACATTACATACACATCACACACAGACATTATACACACATTATACATTATATACACATCACACACAGACATTATACACACATTATACATTACATACACATCGACATCATACACACATTATACATTACATACACATCACACATAGGCATCATACACACATTATACATTACATACACATCACACATAGACATCATACACACATTATACATTACATACACATCACACACAGACAGACATCATACACACATCATACATTACATACACATCACACACAGACATTATACACACATTATACATTACATACACATCACACACAGACAGACATCATACACACATCATACATTACATACACACCACACACAGACATTATACACACATTATACATTACATACACATCACACACAGACAGACATTATACACACATCATACATTACATACACATCACACACAGACATTATACACACATTATACATTACATACACATCACACACAGACAGACATCATACACACATCATACATTACATACACATCACACACAGACATTATACACTCATTATACATTACATACACATCACACATAGACATCATACACACATTATACATTACATACACATCACACATAGACATAATACACACATTATACATTACATACACATCACACATAGACATCATACACACATACATTACATACACATCACACATAGACATCATACACACATTATACATTACATACACATCACACAGACATCATACATTACATACACATCACACATAGACAGACATCATACACACATCATACATTACATACACATTACACACAGACATTATACACACATTATACATGACATACACATCACACATAAACATCATACACACATTATACATTACATACACATCACACATAGACATCATACACACATACATTACATACACATCACACACAGACAGACATCATACACACATCATACATTACATACACATCACACACATACATTATACACACATTATACATTACATACACATCACAGACAGACATCATACACACATCATACATTACATACACATCACACACAGACATTATACACTCATTATACATTACATACACATCACACATAGACATCATACACACATTATACATTACATACACATCACACATAGACATAATACACACATTATGCATTACATACACATCACACATAGACATCATACACACATTATACATTACATACACATCACACAGACATCATACACACATTATACATTACATACACATCACACATAGACATCATACACACATTATACATTACATACACATCACACACAAACAGACATCATACACACATCATACATTACATACACATCACACATTATACACACATTATACATTACATACACATCACACATAGACATCATACACACATTATACATTACATACACATCACACACAGACATTATACACACATACACTCACACCATACATATACAACCACCCTTCCTGTCCCCGCCACCTGCATTCTCTGCCTCCTCACCTGAGCCGCCATGAGTGGACATCAGAGCTGTAGTCCCGGCCGGTGTGAGGTTACACGGGTTTGAAAATCTCCCCTCACACCGGACGTCCTCTCCTCTCTCCCCTCACCCGCTCTGTTTTCCCCGTACAAACATGCAACCTCCCCGTGGTGGATTAGGTCCTGTGAAGAAAGAGCAAGGGGAGGGGGAGGGATAGAGCTGTGTGCGGGGGAGGAGCTGTGTGCCGAGCTGTGGACATCCTTTCTCTCCCCCTGTCTTCTTTTGTTATGTGTAGCTGCGTCCTCCATCCTCCGGGAGGATTAGATAAGGGGGCGTGGCTCAATTATGTAATGCGAACGTGCGACCTCGGGCTCTGCTGTCAGCGGGGGGCCCCCGCTGCCCCCTCCATACTTGCATCCGCTCCTGCGCCTCACACCGGCAGTAAAGAAAAATATTGGGGAAGTTGGTCTGTCCCTGCTAGCCCGATACAGGCCTAAACCTATAAACAATTCACCTGCCCGGTGCCCAAAACTACTTGTCCCGGGCGTCGGGCGATAGAATTTCCACATCCCTGTGTGAGGAATCTATGCTACCTAATGTGGATAAACTATGTTACTTGATGCGGCAAATCTGTGCTACCTAATGTGGGGAAACTATGCTACCTAATGTGGGGAAACTATGCTACCTAATGTGGGGAAACTATGTTGCCTAATGTGGGGAATCTGTGCTACCTAATGTGTGGAAACTATGCTACCTAATGTGGAGAAACAATGTTACCTAATGTGGGTAATCTGTGCTACCTAATGTGGGGAAAATATGCTACCTAATGTGGGGAAACTATGCTACCTAATGTGGGGAAACTATGTTACCTAATGTGGGGAATCTGTGCTACCTAATGTGATGAAACTATGCTACCTAATGTGGGGAAACTATGTTACCTAATGTGGGGAATCTGTGCTATTTAATGTGGGGAAACAATGCTACCTAATTTGGGGAAACTATGTTACCTAATGTGGGGAAACTATGCTACCTAATGTGAACAAAATATGCTACCTAATGTGGACAAACTATGCTACCTAATGTGGGGAAACTGCTACCTAATGTAGGGAATATATGCTACCTAATGTGGGGAAACTATGCTACTTAATGTGAGGAAACTATGCTACCTAATGTGGGGAATCTATGCTACCTAATGTTGGGAATCTATGCTACCTAATGTGGGGGGCTTGAATGAGCTGCGGCATATGGGAGGCCTTAATAAATAATTAGAAACTTATACAGGGGGGGGTCCTCCCGAGCAAGTGACATATGGGGGTCCACCTGAGTAAGTGACACATGGAGGGGGGGGGTCCTGAACAATTGATGTTTTTTTTTGGGGGGGGGGGGGTCAGGCACATTCTTTGCACAAGGGCCCTCTGCTGTCTGTGTCCGCCCCTGCCTCACACCCTCTGTGGCTCTGCCTCCCCACCTGTAAGAGGAGCTCCAGGATCCCCCTGTAACGGTGCCGGCATCTTTGTAAAAAGCAGCAGGTCAGTAGGAGGTCAGCCCGTCCTGAAGTCCCAGTGACTGTGGCCGGGCCTGGCAGCATGCATGATGTAATGTCAGTCTGTGCTGTGCCCTACGACCTGTCTGGCCTATACTATATAAAAAGTAGTATATGCAGTATGATGCAGCCGGAGGGCACAGCACAGACATTGGTATAGAGTGATATACTGCTAAGCTGTGTGAGGTACCTGCTATATATATAGCACCCAGGGCAGTGGGTACAGCTCAGTGTCCTCTGAACTGGCTAGCCCATACTACACAATGTGGGCATACTGGGAGTTATAATTTTGCCACAGCTGGAGGCACCCTGGTTAAGAATCAACGAGAGAGTGCCTAAAAACCTCCATCTCATTGTTTCTCAACCAGGGTGCCTCCAGCTGTTGCAAAACTACACCTCCCAGCATGCCTTTGGCAATGTAGACATGGTGGGAGTTGTAGTTTTGCCATAGCTAGAGCTGATTAAAGGATAAGTTTCATGCTCAAAAACATTTCCCCTATCCGAAGTTTTAGATTGCGGGAGGTCCAACCACTGGTGCCCCCTGCGATCACTTGTTTGGAGCCCCCATGCACTAGCACAAGTGTGCGGCTCTCCCATAGAACTATATGGAGGGGGCGTGGCGGCCTCCGCTTCGGGCGAAGGTTGTGATGCGCTCCTGTGCTAGTGCACGGGGGCTCCAAACAGGAGATCGCAGGGGGCCCCAGCAGTCGGACCCCCCCCCCCCCCTCGCGATCTAAAGCTTAAGGGGAAAGATTTTGAGCATGAGACTTTTCCTTTAAAAGACAATGAGATGTGCCTATTTACCTCCATCTTATTGTTTCTCAACCAGGGTGCCTCCAGCTGTTGCAAAACTATGTATCTATCTCATATGTATCTATCCATCTCTCTTATATCGATCTCTATCTCATATCTATCTCCTATCTATCTCCTATCTATCTATCTATCAATCATCTCCTATCTATCTATCTATCTCCTATCTATCTATCTATCTATCTATCTCCTATCTATCTATCTATCAATCATCTCCTATCTATCTATCTATCTCCTATCTATCTATCTATCTATCTATCTCCTATCTATCTATCTATCTATCTATCTATCATCTCATATCTATCTATCTATCTCATATCTATCTATCTATCTATCTCATATCTATCTCATATCCATCTATCTATCTCATATCTATCTATCTATCTATCTCATATCTATCTCATATCTATCTATCTATCTATCTCATATCTATCTATCTATCTATCTATCTCATATCTATCTCATATCTATCTATCTATCTATCTATCTCATATCTATCTATCTATCTCCTATCTATCTATCTATCTATCATCTCATATATATCTATCTATCTATCATCTCATATATATCTATCTATCTCCTATCTATCTCCTATCTATCTATCTATCTATCTATCATCTCATATCTATCTATCTATCTCATATCTATCTCATATCTATCTATCTATCTCATATCTATCTATCTATCTCCTATCTATCTATCTATCATCTCATATCTATCTATCTATCTATCTCATATCTATCTATATATCTATCTCATATCTATCTATCTATCTCATATCTATCTATCTATCTCATATCTGTCTCATATCTATCTATCTCATATCTATCTATCTATCTATCTATCTATCTATCTATCTATCCATTATCTATCTCATATCTATCTATCTCATATCTATCTATCTATCTCATATCTATCTACCTATCTATCTATCTCATATCTATCTATCTATCTATCTATCATCTCATATCTATCTATCTTTCTATCTATCTCCTATCTATCTATAATCTCATATCTATCTATCTATCTATCTATCTCATATCTATCTATCTCATATCTATCTATCTCATATCTATCTATCTCATATCTATCTATCTCATATCTATCTATCTCATATCTATCTATCTCATATCTATCTATCTCATATCTATCTATCTCATATCTATCTATCTCATATCTATCTATCTATCTCATATCGATCTCTCCATCTCATATCTATCTATCTCATTTCTATCTATCTATCTATCTATCTATCTCATATCTATGTATCTACCATCTCTCTCTCATATCTATCTATCTATCTATCTATCTATCTATCATATCTCTCTCATATCTATCTCATATCTATCTATCTCATATCTATCTATCTCATATCTTTTTATATTCTATCTATCTATATCTATCTATCTCTCTCTTATCTATCTATTTATCTATCTATCTATCTCATATCTATCTATCTCATATCTATCTCATATATATCTATATTCTATCTATATCTATCTATCTATCTCATATCTATCTATTTATCTATCTATCTCATATCTATCTCATATCTATCTATCTATCTCATATCTATCTATATTCTATCTATCTATATCTATCTATCTCATATCTATCTATTTATCTATCTATCTCATATCTATCTTTCTATCTCATATCTATCTATCTATCTATCTATCTATATCATATCAATCTCCTATCTATCTATCTATCTATCTATCTATCTATCTATCTAGTCCAAATAAAAGCAGCACCTCCAGACAATACTTCAGACTTGTAGATGGTGCAAGCACTTAGGGGGAGATTTATTAAAACCTGTGCAGAGGAAAAATTGCCCAGTTGCCCATAGCAACCAATCAGATCGCTCCTTTCATTTTTCACCAACGTTTCGGTGATCTCTCATCATCACCATTTTCAAGACTTGAAAATGGCGATGAGAGATCACCGAAACATTGTCTACTGCATCATGGAAGAAAACACTGCTAGTTTGATTCACGGATATTGGTGTGCTGCATATATTTACTTTATCTATCTATCTGTCTATCTATCTCTCTCATATCTATCTATCTCATATCTTTTTATATTCTATCTATCTATATCTATCTCTCTCTTATCTATCTATTTATCTATCTATCTCATATCTATCTATCTCATATCTATCTCATATATATCTATATTCTATCTATATCTATCTATCTATCTATCTCATATCTATCTATTTATCTATCTATCTCATATCTATCTCATATCTATCTATCTATCTATCTATCTATCTCATATCTATCTATCTCATATCTATCTATATCTATCTATCTCATATCTATCTATTTATCTATCTATCTCATATCTATCTATCTCATATCTATCTATCTATATCATATCAATCTCCTATCTATCTATCTATCTATCTATCTATCTAGTCCAAATAAAAGCAGCACCTCCAGACAATACTTCAGACTTGTAGATGGTGCAAGCACTTAGGGGGAGATTTATTAAAACCTGTGCAAAGGAAAAATTGCCCAGTTGCCCATAGCAACCAATCAGATTGCTCCTTTCATTTTTCACCAACGTTTCGGTGATCTCTTATCATCACCATTTTCAAGACTTGAAAATGGCGTTGAGAGATCACCGAAACATTGTCTACTGCATCATGGAAGAAAACACTGCTAGTTTGATTCACGGATATTGGTGTGCTGCATATATTTACTTTATCTATCTATCTGTCTATCTATCTCTCTCATATCTATCTATCTATCTCATATCTATCTCCTACTTATCTATCTATCTCATATCTATCTGTCTATCTATCTATCTCATATCTCTCTCATATCTATCTCATATCTATCTGTCTATCTATCTATCTCATATCTATCTAGACAAAGAATAAGTCAGCCAGCACTTTAGTTGATACCAAACTATTATATGGACCTGGCCTACAGGTGCACGCTACTAGGCTAGATATACAGCAACAGAAGAATGCAGCAGCACACTGCCAGCACAAAGATATAGGTGCAACATGAATATGCAGTTAAAACATAAAGGGCTATACAGCTATGGTGTAATAGATGCAAATGTGAAACTATGAAATAGTGAGGCACTTAGCTCGCAAATTTGTCTCCGCCGGCGGTCAAATAGCTTGGACCGTCCCACCGCGATAAGGTGGCCTCCTTGGGATGGACCCTACACTGTGAATATGCCTCTGTGTGAACAGTTCAGTAAGCATGGCAGGGTCTGGAACATTCAAGACACCTTATATACACACTTGATAGAGGTGGGTGGGGTGCCAAGGAGGCCACCTTATCGCGGTGGGACGGTCCAAGCTATTTGACCGCCGGCGGAGACAAATTTGCGAGCTAAGTGCCTCACTATTTCATAGTTTCACATTTGCATCTATTACACCATAGCTGTATAGCTCTTCATGTTTTAACTGCATATTCATGTTGCACCTATATCTTTGTGCTGGCAGTGTGCTGCTGCATTCTTCTGTTGCTGTATATCTAGCCTAGTAGCATGCACCTGTAGGCCAGGTCCATATAATAGTTTGGTATCAACTAAAGTGCTGGCTGACTTATTCTTTGTCTGTATTGCACATACGGGGGAGTGGCTACCTCCATGTTGGCCTTGCACCCCACCCACCTCTATCAGGTGTGTATATAAGGTGTCTTGGATGTTCCAGACCCTGCCATGCTTACTGAACTGTTCACACAGAGGCATATTCACAGTGTAGGGTCCGTCCCAAGGAGGCCACCTTATCGCGGTGGGACGGTTCAAGCTATTTGACCGCCGGCGGAGACAAATTTGCGAGCTAAGTATCTCACTATTTCATAGTTTTACATTTGCATCTATTACACCATAGCTGTATAGCTCTTCATGTTTTAACTGCATATTCATGTTGCAACTATATCTTTGTGCTGGCAGTGTGCTGCTACATTCTTCTGTTGCTGTATATCTATCTATCTATCTATCTCATATCTATCTGTCTATGTATCTCATATCTATCTGTCTATCTAGAAAAATAAAGCCAGTGCAGTACTCCATAAAGTGAAAAACGGGGTGATTTATTCCATCAAAAAAACGTTACCTAATGGGGGCATTACCTACCTGATGAAACTACCTACTGGGGGCATTACCTATCTGGGGGCACTACCTACTGGGGGCATTACCTTCTACATGCTTACTGGGGGCAATAAATACGACCTACCTGGAGGCATCAACTACTACCTACTGGGGATATTACCTACCTGGAGGCATCACCTACTAGGTACATTATCGATCTGCTTGGGTATCCTATCTTATAGGGGTATTCCCTACCTACCCACTGTGGGCTTTACCTGTGTGATGGGGGAAACAATGTAAAGGGACCTGTCTACCCCCTTGAGTGACCAACTGCCTAAAGGAGGGGGGGCTACCTACTCTTCCCCCCAACCCACTTTTCTACCCACTATACTGAGCGCTATAAGCGCTGGAAAAGTGCAGAGTCTTAAATGTTTGTTTGGCAGGTTCTGTGGAGTTGTGGCTGGAAGAAATAGTCATGACGGTCTGGGCCGGATGGATAAGAAAAGGAAATTGACTGACACCGATCAGAGAAGACGTCACCTGATGTAACTTTATGTAATCTCTTATATGGTCTGTAGAGCCTGTGTAGAGCTGAGGCACTAACTTCTGTGTAAAGTGGTTTATTCAGTATTTGTATGGTAATATTATCCTGTTACTATGTGGAGGTAATGTGTAGTCATAGTGTGGTACAATTATTTGAACCTTGTATAGAGCTGTTGTTGGTTATACTGGTCTGTGGTCTATGGTCTATTTATCAACTGCTGGTTTGGTGTATGTTGAGTAACTTATACAAAGTAAGAGATTATTATTATTATTATTATTATTGTCTTCTATTCTTTAAAGTAAACATTTTTGGATTATTCTTAGTTCTGACCCAGTTGCATGGAATAATGGTCTACTGTAGTGTTTTCCAACCAGGGTGCCTCCAGCTGTTGCAAAACTACATTTTCCAGCATGCCCAAGCAGCCAAAAGCTGTCTGGACATGCTGAGACTTGTAGTTTTGCAACTGCTGGAGGCACCCTGGTTGGGAAAAGCTGGTCTACAATAAAGCTATTGAAGTGCAAAGTTCATATTCGTATTTATGTATGTGTTTTAAAATGAATGCTTTCCCCTTTTATGAACAAGTATATAATTACGATATGCCATGAGCTTGAAAAATTACGCAATATGGGGCTGGTATGCAACTTTTTCCAGGGCTGGTTTTTATCCCCAGTCTGGCCCTGCCCGTGGCTGTTGGTTTTATACCGTTTGGGGACAGCCAAGGAGGCGTCAGCAGACAACACAGGTAAGTGTGTGCTTGTGTGTGTGTGTGTGTGTTTCCTATGCAGATCCTAAACCCAGTATCAAATGCAAGTAGGAGGAGTAAGAAGGGTTCCTGCCAAAGCCAGGTTATGGATTGCATTTAAAAATGGTCCATCAGAGTGAAATGGACTCCCATCTTCCTGCTTAGCAATAATGATATGGGTTTAGGGTCTGCTGTGTGTACTGGTGGGTGACTGCCACCCAGCCAGAGTGTGTATGGGAGGCTGCCAGCCAGCCTCCCTTCCTACAAGTAGTGATGGTGCATGTGAAGGGGACAGCGTTGGTTCCTCCCCTTTCACAGTTATCACTTCTCATCCTTCCGTTTGTCTGGTATCAAATGTGGTGTCTGTTTATATCAGTTTAATATCTGATATAGCCCCTATCTGGTAGCATATATTAAGTGCATCACCAGGTTTCAGTGTTGGAAAGAAAGATTACCTGTTTATTTGCTGCTGCAGCTGCTTGCTGGCTAGTCCAGTGGGCCCCTACTGCAGGCAAAAGACAATAGGTGGTGCCGCTTGTGTCTGGCCCCTGTTGGAGCGACCAGGCACAGGACTGCTGCTGCTGAATATCCTCTTTAATTGAATAAGCTCAGCAACCAGCACACCTGTGCAGGTTGGACATGACATGATAGGTAGCTGTCTTTCAGGTAGTGGGTGCTGAATCTTGTTAATTGACATGGGGGTGTCATTGCTGTTGATTGACCATGCATTGGTACTGTGGTATTGGAATAATAAAAACAAATGTTGCCAGCCAGCCATCCATTGCAATAATGGATAGGACATCAGCTATGAGGCATTTGTTTGTACAAACTGCTGCTCACGACTAATGTTGTAATATAGTGTCTCCATCTGCTGGTGGTATTGAATAAGCAATAGTGCAATGATAGGGTCTGAAAAAGAAGAAAAATAAGAAGCAGCAGCATAGGAAAAAAGGAGGAAAGAAGGAAAACATAAGAAAAGAAAGAAGGTAAAAAAAGGTGAAAACATGTTTAAAAAAGTATTTCCATCTCTCTCTCTCTATATGTACATATATATATATATATATATATATATATATATATATATATATTTAAAAGAAGAAAAAAAATTATATATATATATATATATATATATACATATACATATAGAGAGAGAGAGAGAGAGAGAGAGAAATATATATATAGATAGATGGATAGATAGATAGATAGATAGATACACATACACACATACATACATATGTGTGTATTGTTGGAGTTGCAAACATGGGTGCACTTGACAAACTCAGTGCGGCTATTCCCCATTGAAAGATTGTTGCATCCAGGACCCTTAGCACTGTGATATGCTACTCAATACCACTGGCATGGCCAGGTGTAAACAACATCTGACCTTTGTTGTGTATGTAACCATGGAGATTGTGATGTCGCCTAGGCCCACCAAAGAACAGCCTTGTCAGAAGCAGCACTGCCATGAGCAGAAGCAGCAGCACCATAGGTTGTCAAATAAGCTGGATTTAACCAAGACAAGTGAGTCCAATAGGATGCAGGTATGTCCTCTATCCTTACAGCTTCCCGTGGCTGTTGGTTTTATACCGTTTGGGGACAGCCAAGGAGGCGTCAGCAGGCAACACAGGTAAGTGTGTGCTTGTGTGTGTGTGTGTGTGTGTTTCCTATGCAGATCCTAAACCCAGTATCAAATGCAAGTAGGAGGAGTAAGAAGGGTTCCTGCCAAAGCCAGGTTATGGATTGCATTTAAAAATGGTCCATCAGAGTGAAATGGACTCCCATCTTCCTGCTTAGCAATAATGATATGGGTTTAGGGTCTGCTGTGTGTACTGGTGGGTGACTGCCACCCAGCCAGAGTGTGTATGGGAGGCTGCCAGCCAGCCTCCCTTCCTACAAGTAGTGATGGTGCATGTGAAAGGGGACAGCGTTGGTTCCTCCCCTTTCACAGTTATCACTTCTCATCCTTCTTTTTGGCTGGTATCAAATGTGGTGTCTGTTTATATCAGTTTAATATCTGATATGTCCCCTATCTGGTAGCATATATTAAGTGCACCACCAGGTTTCAGTGTTGGAAAGAAAAATTACCTGTTTATTTGCTGCTGCTGCAGCTGCTTGCTGGCTAGTCCAGTGGGCCCCTACTGCAGGCAAAAGACAATAGGTGGTGCCGCTTGTGTCTGGCCCCTGTTGGAGCGACCAGGCACAGGACTGCTGCTGCTGAATGTCCTCTTTAATTGAATAAGCTCAGCAACCAGCACACCTGTGCAGGTTGAACATGACATGATAGGTAGCTGTCTTTCAGGTAGTGGGTGCTGAATCTTGTTAATTGACATGGGGGTGTCATTGCTGTTGATTGACCATGCATTGGTACTGTGGTATTGGAATAATTAAAACAAATGTTGCCAGCCAGCCATCCATTGCAATAATGGATAGGACATCAGCTATGAGGCATTTGTTTGTACAAACTGCTGCTCACAACTAATGTTGTAATATAGTGTCTCCATCTGCTGGTGGTATTGAATAAGCAATAGTGCAATGATAGGGTCTGAAGAAGAAGAAAAATAAGAAGCAGCAGCATAGGAAAAAAGGAGGAAAGAAGGAAAACATGGAGAGAAGAAAAAAAGAAGGTAAAAAAAGGTGAAAACATGTTTAAAAAAGTATTTCCATCTCTCTCTCTCTATATATATATATGCATATATATATATATATATATATATATTTAAAAGAAAAAAAAAATTATATATATATATATATATACATATATAGAGAGAGAAAGAGATAGATAGATAGATAGATACACATACATACATACATACATACATACATACATACATATGTGTGTATTGTTGGAGTTGCAAACATGGGTGCACTTGACAAACTCAGTGCGGCTATTCCCCATTGAAAGATTGTTGCATCCAGGACCTTTAGCACTGTGATATGCTACTCAATACCACTGGCATGGCCAGGTGTAAACAACATCTGACCTTTGTTGTGTATGTAACCATGGAGATTGTGATGTCACCTAGGCCCACCAAAGAACAGCCTTGTCAGAAGCAGCACTGCCATGAGCAGAAGCAGCAGCACCATAGGTTTTCAAATAAGCTGGATTTAACCAAGACAAGTGAGTCCAATAGGATGCAGGTATGTCCTCTATCCTTACAGCTTCCCGTGGCTGTTGGTTTTATACCGTTTGGGGACAGCCAAGGAGGCGTCAGCAGGCAACACAGGTAAGTGTGTGCTTGTGTGTGTGTGTGTGTGTGTTTCCTATGCAGATCCTAAACCCAGTATCAAATGCAAGTAGGAGGAGTAAGATGGTTCCTGCCAAAGCCAGGTTATGGATTGCATTTAAAAATGGTCCATCAGAGTGAAATGGACTCCCATCTTCCTGCTTAGCAATAATGATATGGGTTTAGGGTCTGCTGTGTGTACTGGTGGGTGACTGCAACCCAGCCAGAGTCAAGGCTGGACTGGGATACCGGGAAAATCCCCGGTGGGCCGATCACCTTGACTGCCGAATGGCCGGTGCATTGCCGTAGAACGAGATTTGCCATAGAATGAGATGGTCCGCCTCCATCACATCCTATTGGCTCACTCTTGTCACGTGACATATTT